>NC_135507.1:44947338-45058585 GCF_052857255.1 Amblyomma americanum
ACACATAATTAACACAAATGCAATGAAAAATGAAGGAAACAACAACGCATAGCTAAAATGTCTTTAGGACAAAACAAAAAAATTGACATACCAAACAATGAGATACACAGAATTAACATACAGGCAAGGGGAGAAATAGCACGCAAACCAAAAACAATGAAAACCGCATCGCATGTCTCCTACGTCTTTCGGACAACAAAACCAAAAATAGCGAACTTGGACATACACCCAGCGAGTAAAAAAAAAAAAAAAACTAGAAACTGGACACTTTATGGAGGAGACAGGGACAGAAGGTAAATTTTAACATTGTTCTTGAAGTTACGGGAGGAACGAGGCTGCTGCAGAAGTTCCATAATACGTGGGTGTTTATTAAGTAAATCAGGAATTAAGTAATCAATGTGCTGCATACAATAATTCGTTCTCATCAGAGGCACTTGAAAGTGACTATACCTGAAATCATAAGGTTTCTTGTTAGGGAAGTATAATGCATAAAAGGAAACTGGGTCACGGGTGACTTCATGATATATATGATATGCAAGCTTTAGTTGAAACAGTCCGTTTATCTTGAGTAAATTATGTTTTAAGAATAATGGGTATGTATGTTCTAGCGGACCTACATCTTCTATGCAACGCAGAGCTCGTTTTTGCAATATCTCAAGCCTGCGCAAGTTTGTCTTGGTAGTGGTGCCCCAGATTAACAGACAGTAATGTAAATGAGACTGTACTAAAGCAAAATACAACTGACGTTTAATAGAGCTGGGAACCAAATATCTCACTTTATACAAAATGCCTAGAGATCTAGAGATATTTGTGTGAACCTTATTTATATGAGAAGTCCAGCTTAAGTTTTCCTCAAATAGGGCACCTAAGAACCTATAAATGGAAACGCGTTCATGGGCTGAGTGTTGGTACTTGACCTGGATATTAAAATTTACAGGTTTATTTCGCGGCTTAAACATTACGTACTTTGTTTTCCGAACGTTCAATTGCATTTGGTTTACCCGGAGCCAGCATGAAAGCTCATGTAGCCAGGTGTTCGCGAGGGTTTCTAGTGTAGATAACTGTTTTCCTGAAAAAAACACACTGGTGTCATCTGCATAAAGTATAATATCGGGTGTATTTGGTATGAGGACAATATCATTAATATAAATTATAAACAGCAGGGGTCCCAGGATTGAACCTTGTGGAACACCATATGCAATCGGTTCTAGAATAGAAGAATGTCCATTAAGGCTTGTAAATTGGTATCTGTCCGTCAGGTAGCTACGAATCAGATTGAGAGCAACGCCACGGATTCTATAAAAAGGAAGTTTATAAAATAATATTTGATGTTTAATAGAATCAAACGCTTTTCTGAGATCAAGGAACAGACCTAGCGTGAATCGGTTATTTTCAAAATTATTGATAACCTTGTTTTTAATATTCAGAAGGGCTATTTCAGTTGAGCTATTTGGACGGAAACCGTATTGCTGCCTCACAAGAAGCTCTCTTTCAATACAGAACTTACTTAGGCGTGATTTTATCACTTTCTCAAGCACTTTAGAAAATAATGGCAGTACTGAAATAGGTCTGTAATTGTTGATATCATCATGCGCACCACCTTTATGCAGAACCACCACCTTTGCAATTTTCATGCTGTTTGAAAAGATTCCTGTAGCTAACGAGCTATTGCACATATGCTGCAGAGGAAGAGATATGAGGTCAACAACAGATGCTATAGGCAGAGCCTTGATATGATCGTTCCCTGGGGCAGCATTTTTGCTTAAAGAGCTAAGACAGCAAATAATTTCAAGCTCACTGCATGCAGTCAGGAACAATGAATCAACCACACTAGGAGATAAGTATTTGTCAAGTCCATCCATATCTACCACCTGTTGTGTCGTAGCCCCGGAGTTTACAAAATGAGTGTTAAATTTATTTGCCAAACAAGTGTCCTTATACTCAACACCATCAATTTTAAGAACGTTAGGTATCTTGTTGCTAGTTTTTCTAATAATGTCTTTGAGGCAGTTCCATACCTTTTTAGTATTACTGGAGATGGCTTCAAACTTTTGCGTGTAGTATTGTAACCGGGCCTTCTTAAGATCTGAACTGAGCTTGTTCCTGGTTCGTTTATATTCAGCTAAGAGATCAAGGTTCTTTGACCGAACAAACTTGTCGTAAAGTTTATCGCGTGCCTTTATTCTTTTATATAACTGTTTGGTTACCCAGGGTTTTCTGGATTTCTTGCAAACTTTGACCGGATGCAAAGGAAATGCTTTGTTATAACTTTCCGTTACCTTATGTAGGAAAATATCATAGGATAAACTTGGGTTTTCCTCCGAGTAGACATCATCCCAGTTTGTCGCTTCTAACTCAGTACGGAACGTATCTAGCGCCTCAGCACTATAATTACGATGAAAGATTGGAGCGAACTGGTGACGACCTCCCCTTCTTTTTGCCCATGGAAAAAAACAATATGGGTAGATGATCGCTAAGTGGCAGTGTTAAAATTCCTGAAATAGTTTCCTCGTTACTATGGCTAGTTATGCACAGGTCAAGCAGTGTTTCTGTGTTAGGTGTTATCCTGGTTGGTGCATTTATAACGTTAAAACAGCCAAACGACTCGAAGGTATCCCGGAAACGTAGGCAAAGAGGGCTTTCAGATGATAGATCAATGTTGAAATCACCAACGCAAACAATAGGTACATCGAGTAGTAAGGCATGTTCGAAAATACTAGAAACAAAATTTAAGAAGTCATTGATATCACCTGAAGGTGGACGATAAACTGAAGCAATTAGGGTCCCATGAACTAATTTACGGCGACAGACTCATAGTGGTCGCATACAACAAAAAAATCAGGCAAGACTTCATACAAATGTTTATCTTTAATGTAGAGTGAAGTTCCACCCCCTTTTCGTGTTCTTCTGTACACGCCTACTTCTTTATAGCCTGGGACCCCGACAACCTCAGTTTCGTCTAAAAACCACGTTTCAGTGAAGGCCAAAATATCAAACTGGTGGTTCAAAGAACTCAAAGATAACTCAGTATCGTTCCATTTGTTTTTTAAACTTCTGATATTAACATGAAACAATGACATCTTTCCAATTTCAGTCTGTGCAATGCGTGTAAAAGACGAGCAGTCATGATAAGTATTTACTCGGGGCTGTGACATCAGAAATTTGAATGAACAACACAGCAGGAAATAACAGATTCAGCGAAGCTTATCTAGATCTGCATGACTTTCAATACGAATATCTGTGTCGCCTTGTGCCTTGCGCACAAACAACTTTCCATTGCTTTGCCAAGCGTACTGATAAGCCATTTCCGCAGCCTTCCTCTTCATTGCCCATAGCAGCTTTTTGTTATATGCCGTCAGATTGTCGAGCATATGCACACCTGAATTCGTGTCACTGAGAACACGCCTCTTCGCCATCCACTGGTCCCGTGTTGTACGTGACACAAAGCGAAAAAGTACCGCCGGCGATTTTCCTTTCTTCTCGGGCAGCCTGTGCAGGCCATCGAGCTCATGTTCGGACAGCAGAGGAAGTTTTAGTTCATTTGCCAGTGCATTTAGTTTACCAAGCAGGCCTTCATTACTATCGTGTTTCAACCCATGAATTTCCAAGTTCTGTCGCCTAGTGTATTGTTCTAAGCTGTTCAATTCTTGCCTTAGCTCCTGAACTTCCTCTCCGGTGTTAGTAGCCTCAACCTTTTCCAACCTCTTTTGAAGAGCCGCGATTTCAGCTGACTGCTGTTTCATTTCTACAAGTACCTCGTCGTACTTCTCAGACATATGTTGAACAGAATGTTCCATTCTGTCTACAGTTTCTTTAATTTGCAGCAGTGTCCCGACCTTGGCTTTTATCTCCGTTATTTCTTCTAGCTTCTTATTTATCTGTAGTAAAACGTCCTGAAAGGCAGGTTCCTTTTCCGGCTTTTCTTTCCTAGGTGATGCAGTGCCGCGAGCCGATAAAATGACGCATGTTTGACACGTCCATTCCTTCCTATCTGCGAGAGTTTTAGATTTAAAGGCAGTTTTAGAAACTCCGGAGCAGGATCCTAAGTGATAACCATAACCACATTCACAGCACATCGGATACGTGCCGTTTTCCGGTAGCAGCTCATTGCAAACCAAGCAGGAGTCGTTTGCAGCCATGTGTAACAAAGCAAAAGATGCAAAACACACAGAATGCACTTCAGCACCAGCGGCGGTGGTGGGGCAGGTAGTTTGCAAGGAAAACTACAGAAAAACCCAACTAACCTGCAAAGTATGAATACTGCTGTTAGCGAAGGCCGCTGCGTTCGGTGCCACCGCCGCTGAGCAAATGCGCCGAGCGTGGGTCAGCTCCGTCTTTTTCAAGATATTGTGGCTGACGTAGTCCCATCCAGGAGCAGCAGGCCAATCACTTGCTTCGGCGTCCTTGCAGAGGAATGGGGGCAGCAAACTCGAAGAAAAGCGCTGGGCCTGGATAGCAGTCTGCAAAGTATGAATACTGCTGTTAGCGAAGGCCGCTGCGTTCGGTGCCACCGCCGCTGAGCAAATGTAGCCGAGCCTGAAAACAACACTGATCCAAATTCTAAAATTGGCCTGACATACATTATGTAGATCATTAATAGCGCATCTCTGCGCATGCCGTACCGGTGATGACATAATCTCCGTAACATGCCCACGGCACGAGCCCCTTTCGCCGCGACATGGTCAATGTGAGGTCGCCAGGTGAGTTTGTTGTCATAAATGACCCCTAGGTATTTTAGGGATTGAACCTGCGGTATTATTAACTGGCAAGTGAGTGAGAGAGATCACTACAGGAGTGAATAGAGGGAACACAAGAGTAGCGCACTTGCCAACATTTAACTTCAGGTGTAATGAGCTCAACCAGTGCTCAAGTGTATTCAAATATGACTGCAACAGACCATACAGAGAATGTATATCCGGCACAGCAGCAAAAAACGCAATGTCGTCCGCATAGACGTAAGTGTGTACATGGCGGTGGAGAGGAATTGAGCTTAACAGAATATTAAAAAGCACAGGAGAAAGAACAGCTCCTTGCGGTACACCTCGCGTTTGAATATACCTCTCTGAATGAACACCATTATGGACGCAAAAGAATTCCCTGTTATGAAGAAATGCAGATATCCATGCAACTATATAATCTGGAAATTGAAGAGACTGTACTATGTATCAGGATGGAGTGTTCTACACTGTCGTAAGCTTTGGCGACATCTAACGTAACAAAAGCCGCGACCAGGTGTTGACGACGAGCAAGGAGAATTCTGCTCTCAAGATCAGCATGTACATTCCATATCGAACACCGTGGCAGGAAACCGAGTTGGCACGGGCTGAGTATACTTTTGCGGTCCACAATGGCTGACACCCGAATTAGTAACAACCTTTCTATCAACTTTACCACGTTTGATGTTAAAGAAATTGGCCTAATATTATCCAATTCATAGCCTCCACCCTGATTTTTAAGTAAAGGGATCACCTTGGACAGCTTCCACTCAGAAGGTATCCAAGCGTGTTTGAGAGAGTAGTTTATTAGGTGCAATAAGGAGTTGGGAGACTCTTCAAATAGAATCTTGAGCATCTTTGTGGTAGCACCATCAGGGCCAGGAGCAGCAGCTGGCAATCTCTGGACAACTTGTGAAAGCTCTGATAGATTTACTTGTGAGGCATTATCATTTGGTACGACTGGTGCAAACAACAATGGTCGCATAGGTAGTAAAGGCGAGAACCGCTTTTGCAGGCCTGTGGCTATTAATTCAACCGCCTGGATAGCTTCTACAGGTGACATAACTAATGACTGAAAATTATGAGAGGACATGAGCTGTTTCCTAGACCATAGAAAACCGAATAGTGCACGTCGGTTGCCCGCCTTTGAAAGATAATCTAAGTGTTCTGAGTCATATATTTCCTTTGCGCGAGAAACGGTGCGTTTAAAGGTGGCTGCAATAAATTTATAATCACTCCAGTTATTCGGACATGGGTTATGAAGAAGCTTTTTCCATGCTGCCTTCCTCCGCCTGTATTCTCTTGTACTGTCCGCATTCCACCAGTTAGAAGAATTCCCTTTTATTGGCCTCACCAGGAACTCCGACTTTTTACGGCTTTCCTCAATAGCCGGACATATGCTTGCTGACTGGTGGACCTCGGCGATGTTAGACACTGGAGCAAGGGCAGAGCGCAACGCCGTCTGAAATCTGTGATAATTTACATGTGACCGCAACTGAGAAGACGCCGGAGTAACACGACATATGATATCAAAATGAATAGGTATATGATCACTTGAAGTGCTGGCCGCTATCAACTGTCGACCAATTCGTTACGCCAATTCCAGGACTAATGAACGTGAGATCTAAAACAGATTGAGTGTGTGAGCGAAGATAAGTGGCCGATCCTGAATTTAAGCACATCAGGTTGTGATCAGAAACCCAGTCCCAAAGGCGCTTGCCGCATGAATTAGTCCTAAAACCCCAAGACACATGGTGAGAATTGAAGTCCCCAGCCACGAGAACTGGGTTTTTACAGTTTACGAGTAAAAAATCCAGAGGTCTAACATCCTGGACTCCATTGGGGAAATAACAATTTGCTATTGAAAATGGAGAGCACCCAGGAAGTACAAAGTCTATTGCCAAAATCTCACAGCCAGGAGACATTTGTTGAAAAGATACCACAGTCCTGTGGCAAAATTTTGAAGAGACTAAAGTTAGTAAACCTCCGCCTCTTGACTGGCGGTCTAGGCGAAATGACCGATAATTTTTGATATGAAAATGTTTGTCGGTTGAAAGCCACGTTTCTTGCAGAATTATGACATCCGGATTAAGCTGAGTAGAAAGGCAGTGTAAATCTGTGGAAGCGGAAAGAATAGAGCAACAGTTCCACTGCAGAACTCGCAACGATGCTATGGTTGCGAAAGTCTAGCAGCAGCAACTGCCTGCTCCAAAATGGTACCCTTGGGTTTAGTGCCAAGCTGCTTCTTCTTTGATTTGGGCTGGGTGCCCTGAGAAGACAACGAATGAGACATGGGGGACCCACTGCGCTTAAGAAGCCGCGCATCAGGCTCAACCATCTCGGAATCATACATTATATCAACATCCCTCGAAGTACCTGAGGTAGGTACAGCAGAAGTGACAGAAGTTTGTTCCTGGGGTTGTGATGCTACTGGAATTTGAGACCGGATAAGAGGAGAGGGAATTGTTGTCGAAAGAGGTGCCAAACTAGCCTGCACAGCATGTGTAATCTGAGTCGTAGAACATTTGTAAAGCACTCCGACACACTTGCGACAATCTTTTCTATCATTTTAGACATCGAAGCCTCCACAGCAGCCGCAATTGCCTGGGACAGCGTTGAGTCTAGCATGACACCTTGCCGAGCGGTCACACCGGCATAACCGCGGGCACGTTCTTCGACCTCTGAAATAGCGTCACGGCGCGAACAGCGTTTCCTGTGAATTATTTCTAGAATTTGAGTTTCCTGAGCTCGAGAGGGACAATTTGAGCAGTTTGCAGAGTGCACACCACCGCAAAGGCAACACTTCTCATTCTTCTCAGTGCAGGTGCTTGTTGCATGACCATCCCCACAGTTGCAACACCTCAAGTTGGATTTGCAACCGCCAGCGCTATGTCCATAACGCCAGCAGTTGTTACACTGCAGAGGCCGAGATGTTAATGGGTCTACCCGAAAAATTAGAGGCCATGCCTTGATTTCAGAGGGGCAGGAAGTGCCGGCAAAGGTAGCAATCACTGATTCAGTGGGCATCCGCACGTTGTTTACATCCCGGCTACAGCGGTGCACAGCAACAACACCTGCAGCCGACAGAAGCTCAAGAGTCTCTGCCGGAGACAGGGAAGAGTCTACACCTCGTACAATACCTTTCGTGCACGCCAGATGAGAAGGGAAGAAAGAACTTACCCGAAGGGAGGCAAAGGATGAGGAGTTTAGTAAATCTCTTACACAGGCGAGGTCTGGCGATTTGCACAGAATCCCACCGCGTCCAAACTGGCGAACCTCTGAGATTGACTCATAATGAGAAGTCGTCGACTGGAGAGCAGCCCGAACAGCACCAGGGTTGTTCATCCTGATAGCACCACCATCCTTAGGCACCAGCGCGACAGCGATACTGCCGACACCACTGCGCAAAAAAGCTTCCAAGGGTGGGAGATCAGTTGACAGAGAAGCCGACCAGAGGGAACTCCCCTGGCCGGGAGACTGGGTGGACATAGTCCGGGCTTACTGCCTTACCGCGCAAAGACGCAGAGAGAAAATGCCACAATCAGCCACCCGAAACTTAGCCGATCGTTCCCAGCAGAGCAGAGCAGAGCCTGAGCGTTCTGAGCGTTCTCTCTAGCGCCTTGTTAGAAGCGCGAACATAAAATGGGCACTTCTTTTGTTTCCTGAGATACAAGGAGCGCACTGCTATGACAATAAAATAACCAGAATATACTGGAAATGTTCAAAATTTTTAAGGCTAAATTTATAAGATGGAGCACATCGTGGTTTCTAAGAAGTCCATAAAAGATAGGTGCCCATGGTTTTGGTTTTTTCGCTAGCGCATATTTCACTCCATTGAAATGATTTCTTAAATGTGGCTGTCTCTAGATTAGTTTTGGGATGCTCAACACATCTGTTGCGCTTTTTAAAAATGTTGTGCAGGTGTATTCTCTCTTACAGTGTTCACCACGATAGATCGCAACTTTGTTTGGAACGTTATAAAATGATCCTCAAATTCACTAATCCTACTAGTCGACCCTCTTTCTCCTTATAAATTGAAGAAAAAACCTCCCGAAAAACTGAAGCGTAATCGTAGTGGAGGGCTTCGGAATAATTTCGACCGCTTGCGGATCTTTAACGTGCACTTACATCGGACAGCCTGTGTGCTCTGCGATGTCAGTGCAAGTTAAAGAACCCCAGGTGTTCCAATCTATTCCGGAGCCCTCCACTACGGTATCTCTTTCTTTCTTCTTTCATTCCGTCCTTTATCCCTTCCCTTACAGCGCGGTTGAGGAGTCCGCCGATATGTAAGACTTATGCTGCGCCATTTTATTTCCCTAAAAACAAAAAAACAACAACGTTTAGATAAAACGGTGCTACAAATAAAGGAAAACGTCAGCACGTCCCAGGAATATAATACTCTGTAGTTGCTTGCGGCATTGCGGATGTGCCCTGGCGTTTTCTGTTCAATCAACTTTTCAGAAATGGCCAAACCTTCTGAAGGAAGAAAAAAGAACCAATAAGTGTCGAATTCAGTTCGCTGTGATTTCAAAGGAGCGTGGGAAACCGAGTCGAGCTCCACTCGCAAAGCGTCGGCGATGGCATTAGACTTGTTTGCAACGACTTGCAGGGCCGTCATGTACTCCATATCGACATGACGGACTGTTTCCCTTTTTTTGTGTGTACACCGAAGCAGCCTGCCTTTCAAGATGTATGGATCATTGTTAGTGCTTATTGAGTATAAGTGTTCTTGTTACTTGCCATGTGTTTGCATTTTTTTGTGTGTACACCGAAACGGCGTGGCTTTCAAGATGTATGGGTTATTGTTAGTGCTTATTGAGTGTTAGTGATTTTGTTACTTGTTATGTTTTTGCATGTTCTTTTTGTGTGTATACCAAAGTGGCGTGGTTTTTAAGATGTGTGGGTCATTGTTAGTGCTTATTGAGTGTTAGTGCTTTTGTTACTTGTCATGTGCGCCAGAGAATTTAATTTTTAAGCAAACAGTCTTCTTAACTAACCGTTGTGGTGAACGTTATTGCCAGATTTCCACAGAAGAAATTCCAAGCGGACATGGCAAAGAAATTCGAGCTCCCCTTGTATTTACGTACACGATGGCATTAGGGTTGGTTATGAAGATTTGCACTGTTATGTTGTGCTCTCTTTTGATTTCTGGATTGGTTTGCTTGCTTCTTTTCAGTGCACGGAGGAGGCGTATAATGCCTTGTTTCTTGTACCTTGTTAACTCTTCAGCGTGGATTCTATTTTGTTTGCATTGCATACTGTTTGTTTTTTATTCTCTGCCTGTACGTAGTAAGCTAAGCATAGCTAACGGTAAATACAAAGAAATTCTGGGTAGATATTGCTTACTGTTTTGAGGAACAAAAAGGCCTTTCTTGCTGCAGCCATTGGCGGTTGCGCCGTAAAATTTAGTGACATATTTGAGAGCGCACCTCTTAAGCGCCAATTCATGGTCTTGGTCGCATCGCCGTCATCTGTAAAACCATGCCAAAGAATAAATACATAAAAATAGAAGTTCCCGTGACCGGAATTCAAACCTGAGGCCCCGCGATCAGCTTCGCTGGCCACTGCACGAGACCACTAAGCAATTCCCGCAGCCGATCAAGACGTGTTAAACTGCGACACACCCTCGCGTTATGCATTGCTCATCGTCTTCCTCATCAGCTAATACTGCTATCAAACTAATATCGTCGCCAGACGTGCCTACAACCAAGAAAACAAAAAATCATCCTCAGAGATTGAGAGCACTAGGCTGCAGCAACAGCCGATCACTCCTCGTGTTAATTGAAACATAACACACTCTAGCGCTGTGCATTTCACATCGCCATCTTCTGCTACTAATACTGCTATCGAGATAATATACTTAATTCGCGCGCTGTTCACTGCACATAGTCGTCGTGAACTACTACTAGTACTACAGTACTAATATCGTCGCCATGGAGCCCTGCCGACCACACAGCAAAACCAAACAATGACCCTACACAGCCTTGGATAGCGACAAATCTGCGCTCAAATTTCGCATTAGGGAGTACCGCAACCATCCATTCAATTTTTTACTGTAAATTGTCTGTCTGTTTTTATGCTTTCAAAGTCTAGGCGACGGTGAAAAAAATCATTGGCATGCACTTTAGAATGCTGCTTCTGAGAAACAAAAAAGAGATGTTCGAAAGAACAGGTGAAGATTTTTCCATTCCTTTCAAATGTTTCTTTCATGGAGAGTGTGGTACGCAGCAGCGTGCACAACGCTGTCTGCTGCGCGACTACATCACCGCCTATAAAAAAAAAAGGTTTAATGCCCACGCTGATTTGCTAACACTCTTGGCTATAAACATCGCCTGAAATAGATTTGTAGCAAACACCTCCGATCTCGACATTTATATTTTAACTGTTACGATAAATTTCAATCCTTCAAACTATACTGTCGACAATTCCTGAAGCTCAAACATTCTTCTCTTGTAACACTCAAGATTATCGAGAATCCCGAGCCAGAGCGTTGAGCCACCCTGCATGCACTGGTAATTGCCCTTCGAGATGTCATACGTGAAACCCTTCTTGACATTCTGTACCAAAAGGTCATGTAGGTCACTGAATACATCAATAGCATCTCTATCACATATACAAAATCGACAAGAAATAAGCACCGAAACAAGCACCATCTCGAATCAGGTGGCGCTGGCATATGCATACTATTAGTATCTGCATTTCATGCTTGATTATTCTATAAATGCAGTTCACAATAACAAGATAGTAGGCTCAACAGAGGAAAGATAAAAAGGTGGAAGTTCCACAATCCCATAGTGTTCATTACTTTTATCAACATTTTTAAATCTGCGTTTTCTCATTAGTTTAATCATGTGCGTTTGAATGCTCCTTTAGATGCGGCATAGCTTTGCTTTAGTGGCAGCGGTGGCGAATGAACAGCGCCATCTTTCTCCGATTCACGCAGAATTTCGCATTTGAACAAATGAGGAGCCACCTTCTGTGGGCACATCAGCCGCGTCTACAACTAAGCAAAAACAAAATTCGGCAAATCTGAAAAGTTTCCCTGTAAAAAAATGTTGCTACACAATTTAGTCAGCATAAATTTAATCTCTGTATGCATTTTTAGTTCTAGTTCATGAGATGGGATCGAAAAATATAAATTTATATTGCTTTCTGAGGTGGGTAAATACTGTTACGTGACGGCACGCCTGTGAAGATAGGAGTGCATGAGAGATGGCGATAGAATGATTTAATGGCGGTGGGCCTAGCGCGAGCGCTCCGCGCCGCGCCACTGCCCTCTTTGTGGTATTCTAGTCCATGACACTACCCGGGGGTACCAAGCGATCGTCCCGATCGCATGAACTAGAAGAACGGCAGTGAAGAAGAAACGCAGGAAATGACGGTGGACTTGACAGGAGGGATGAACACAGAATAGAAGAAGATGCAGGACTTCTCGTTACGATGAAAGAGATGAAGAGATGATGATCGGATGAGCGTTGGTCCAGGAAGCTTCCGGAGCGTAGCCAGGTCACCTTGAGCCGACGGCCGAGGCCCATGAACACACCAAACGGCTTGGGCAGGGGCTCTGTTCGAATGTTGGCGGCTTTTCAGGTTAGGTGGGGTCATAGGTTCGATTTGCGGTGGCGTCGTCACGTTGTGTCTTCTGGTTGGGGCGGGGGAGGGCACTGGGGTGAACGGCGTGGTCGGTTCTGGTCTGGCGGACTGGGGCACAACCGGGCGGTGCAGACAGGAACACACGACCGACGACCACGGCACACGCAGGACGCCGAAGCTCCAGGACCAGGATGGATATCAATGACCCGCACCTCACGCCAAATCTTACGTTACTGCGAGCCGGTGAAGACAAGACCGCATGACAGATGGCGATGGAATGATTTAATAACGGGGGGCCTAGGGCGAGCCCTCTGTGTCGAGCCACTGCCCATTTTGTCATCTTCTAGTCGGTGACAATACAACGTCACATTAGAATGTGGTATATGATAACTGAAAATTGAAAACTTGTTGTTGTGGAAAGGATTGGTGCAGTATCTGTCTGACATCTCGGCGGACACCTGAACCGCGCCGTAAGGGAAGGGATAGACGAGGGAGTGAAAGAAGAAAGGAAGAAAGAGGTACCGTAGCAGAAGGCTCCGGAAAAATTTCGACCACTTGGGATCTTTAACGGGCGCCTTTGCGTTTCGCCCCGCCGCGGCTGGGTTCGAAAGCGGCTACTCCGAATCAGTAGCCGAGCGCCCTAACTACTCAGCCACCGCACCGGGTGTATATAATTATGCTGAGGATGGAATGCGGAAAAAGCAAGAATCACTCACCACTGTTGTACCCTGTATTATTCAGACGTAGCGCTGAATGTTTGCCAGATCAGGTCTTGATTTGGATTTTGACTGAGAGTGAAATGACAGTTATTATTCCAATATTCCATCAACGAACTTGCATGGAGAACTCGTGTATCCATATGGCAACACGTGTAACTCGCATCACCCTTGCCGTCAGGCACCGGAGCGGCTCAAGACCTGGGGAAAATTGGCTGCCCTTCCAGACTGCTAGTTTCAAGAGAGGCTGCTTTCGCGAAATTAGAGCCAGCTATACTTATAAGCCAGGATATCACGAGCTCCTAATTCGGAGCCTTCGGCTTCAGTGAAACTTTCCTTCTCATTTTCTATTGCACATTGTAGAGCGCTCTACATAATCAGAACTAAAATGCACGTTTTCATGCACAACAGAAAATTGATTCTTGTTCACACATAGGTATTTTTTTAAGGGCCTTATCCTAGAAACGTAAATGAATTCCTGAAGTTTCTTACATTTTTATTTAGAAGGGGAGAATAACGTACGAGCGATGCTATTCCCCAAATCATTTTAGACATATAAAACGTGGTAACTGTGCGTTTTCCTCGTATGGGTCACTGAATCTTCCTCTGATACACTGAATCTTGAGTGCGCCTTGGCGTCTATTCATCACTGGTATGCAGAGTAGGAAATGATGGTTGAAAAACTCAAAATTACAATTTGCTTAGGTTACGTGAAGCGCTGCAGCAGTTCTGACGAATCGCAACTCGCCAATATCTGCATGTAGCAAATGCCTCTGGGTGGAAGACGTGTTTTGGTAGCGACCTTATTTTTAGTACCTGTATACAGGTAGGCATTGTTCTCCGGTCAGTGAGGGGTTTTCATTTGCTTTTACTTGAAGGCTATTTACAGGGCATGTTGTGTATGCAGCAGTTGAAAGACGCAAGCCAAGGTATTATACTGGATTAAACCTTTTATGGTATGATGACATCAGAGACTAAAACACTACGTATCCATGGTCTATGGAAGAGCATACTCCTGAGCGATGGATTTGCATCAGGAACATCCTACCGGGCTCGCAGCGTTCGATTTCATGAACAGAGACGCCACTTTGAATGACAATTGTGACGCCTCCCGAGAGTCTATTTGCTTGTTCACGATGGCGGCTAAAAGTTTTATAATTTTTCAAGACATTCACGTGTTTGTTGTATTGTGTTGTGTTTCATGGTACATAGGCAACTAAGGCCATTATCAGCTAAGCACAAGGTACCGAAAAGCTTTTTGCTGAACTTTATAGAAATGAGAAAATCTCCCGTGGTGGACAGGGCCGCAACGTTAGTACTACCTAGTGGAAAGATAGAGAAATTTTAGAAACAGCTACTAGTAAAAGCTTTCAAGAGGGTTGGGTAACCTCAGCAGCAATCCTTGGCTGGGCAAGGATCTCGAGGCTCCGAACAGATATTCATGTGTTGTGAACCAAGATTGCATGGTTTACTGAAGACAAAGCTATGAGCAACACTGACTCTAAAATATGTGTTATGCCACTGTGGTTCCTCAGCAGCCCTCTACGAGTGTATTGAACTAAAAAAGTCAAGTTTATGTTTTATGCGAAGCATATTATCAGCGTTTCACTTCGGCGCTCGCGACGGTTGCGCGCCGGGCGACCACGTGACACCATGACGTCACGACCGAGGAGAGGCAGGCCGCATCTTGCGCCGTCGCGACGGTTGCGCGCCGGGCGACCACGTGACACCATGTCGTCACGACCGAGGAGAGGCAGGCCGCATCTTGCGCCGTCGCGACGGTTGCGCGCCGGGCGACCACGTGACACCATGACGTCACGACCGAGGAGAGGCAGAGCCGCATCTTGCGCCGTCGCGACGGTTGCGCGCCGGGTGACCACGTGGTACCACGTGACGCTACGGCGACGGTATATAAGGGAGGCTGCGCTTGCCTCCGATACACTCGTTGCGATGGCTCCTGGAGGCGCGGCTGCACGGTGGAATGAGAAGCGAAAGCTGCGGCGTGCCACGGAGAGCCCTGAAGAGCGGGAAGAACGGCTGGCTAAGGAGCGTGTTTGGATCTCGTTCTGTCGAGAAATGAAGGCAGACAATATCTAATAAGTAACATAGAAACCAAGAGTCACAGCTATGGGAAAAATAACATGCTATGGGAAAAATAAGAACAACAGTGTGATTTTAAAATGCGCGCAATGTCATCTATTACTCTTGTTTAGAAAAAATTGCTCAACATCTTTTGAATGCTCGAAAGGGTCAAGCAATTCTTGCTTTACCTTATTTAATATTATTAGCAGACTGTAGCAGATACACCGTTTAATGTAATATGTTCTAGGAATCGGCCCTAACCCCATTTCTTTATGTCTAGTTTGAGGAATATTGGTATTTGTCACAAGTTCTGCCAGATGACCAATATAATTTTCATCACTCCGTCAAGAACATTTGCAGCTTATTAAAGTTCTTTAATCACATAAAGCAAAGACTTGAAGGATTTCGTATTTTAAAGAGAAGTCATTTGTGTGGGAACATTACGGTACACCAGCAATATATCTTACAGCTCTTTTTTGAAGAAGGTGCAGCTTGGACAAATTAGTGACACCGGTGGTGGCCCACACGGTACAACAATATTGGAAGTGAGATAGAACTAACGAGTTATAAAGCAACAGCCTAACCTGGACAGAAAGAATACTGCGCAGGTGTGACATAACACCGACAGCTGAAGGTATTTTTGATCTGACACAATCAACATGATCGTTCCAAGTCAAAGAAAATGCATTCAGGAAGATGTACTTGCGGTTGACCGGATTTATAGGCAGTCATGTGGGCCACCGCTTACTGGTGGCGGTGTGTACCGTAGGATCAGAGATGTGAAGGATCGAGAAAAAAAACACCGAAAATCAGGGAAAAAATAAGTTTTATTTTTCGTTTTTTCCAACCAGAGTGAACATGAAAAAAATCAAAATTTCCGGACAGATTTTTTTTTCTACAACGCAACATCGGGGCCCATTAGCGAGAACTCGCGGCGAAAATAAGTCACTCAACTTTAGTTTCGCTGCAGGGCCGCGACCGAACCGGTGGTAGACCACCATCGACATTTTCAAATGGCATGTGGTGTTTCTTCACGCTTCGACGTACCCGAAACGTCAAACCTTCTACTACTGGTTTCTACCGTCTGTTCTTCGCCGTAGCCTGGCTGCGTATTTCAAGTTTCGCTATTGTTCGTCCACGATCGCAGGTGTGGAAATATTTTAACGTATGTGACTCGCCTACTGTGGGAAAAAAGTTGCCAGCGTTTTGCAAATACTGTGACGCGTCGCATGGCTTCCTTATCGCTACACGTCTCATTAAACATCTTTTGTCCTAAAAAAAGTGCCCTCAAGAGGTGAAGGAGGTGTATGAAGTCGCAACCCAAAACAAGCCATCTGGAAGTTCATCGGCGGACTCGTCAAGTGAGTGCCAGAGCTCCGCTGTCTCACTGGAACCTTCTTCGATGAAAAATTCCGCTAGCAACTCCTTTTTGTCGACAGAATCACGCCTCAAATGCAACAAAAAATTGATGAAACCTTGGCCAGGGCTGTGTATGCAACGAACATGCCGTTCTCTTTATCGGAAAATGACCGCTGGCTCGCTACTTTCAAGATACTTCGGCCTTCATGCCCACCACCTAGCAGGTACCTTTTGAGTGCCCCCCCTGCTTGATGATGAGTATGAGTTATGTGTAAAAACTCACGTACAGGAGGCTATGACCAACTCGACGTGCGTTACCATGCTCACAGATGGGCGGACCAACAGTCGCGGCGAGTCAGTTGTGAACTTCGTCATCGCCTGTGTTTTACAAATCGGTTGAAAAAGGCACGTCTCGGCACACCACGACCTACATCAGCAGCGAGATCTGTAATGTCATTGAGTCTCTGCAACCCCACAAAGTAATTGTCTTGGTTACTAATAATGCGAGAAAGAGAGATATGCAGGCAGCATGCAAGAATGTTGTTTACAAATTTCGGCACATTGCAACCATTGGTTGCGCAGCACATGGGCTGAGCCTGCTGCTCAACGGCCTCAAGAGCCAAAAAGTATTGCAAGAGGTTCACGAAACGTCCAGAAAAATAACCAAATATGCGAAAACACTCAAGTAGTAGCTGCTGCGCTCCGACAAAAGCAGGAGTCGAGGTACGGGAAAGGCAATTTCACAACACTCAAACTGCCTAGCAAGACAAGATGGGGTGGCTTCACTCTGTCAATACAAGACCTTCTCAACAACAAGGAGGCACTGCAGGAGACTGTAATCATGGGAGAACTCGAGGTGAACAAATGGATACGGCAGGCAGTCATGGACGAGGAAGTGTTTTGGAAGCAATTGCGAACCTGTTAATTCTTGGTGACACCAGTCTCCTCATGGATTACTACGCTTGAATCTGACAAGGCCTTGTTGTCGGACGTCTACGATGTCTTCCCGTCTATTAAAACGCAAGTCGCGGCGTGGCTGGAAACTAGCGCATTGAAGCAAGACGCAAAGGCTCAAGAAATGCAAGTGATCAGCGAGCGTGAGGAGTTCTGTGCACGACCCATTCACATCTTTGCCAACCTCCTAGGCCCAAGGTATCGTGGCAAAAACCTAGGTGACGCGCAGGTTGCAGTCGCGTTCCACTGGATTTCCGGCCAGGCAGCGCACCTTTTGATGGACGTCGGGGAACAGCTCTCTAATGTCGCAGAATACAGAGCCTGCAAGGAAATTTGGTCAAGAGAGGGAGTTTGGGATTCTGAAAAACACTTGGATTCAACCACATGATGACAAGAACTCTGCTCGAACCAGCCCTTTAGCCCCCTCGCTTGTCGCATACTCCAGATTCCCCCATCTTCTGCAGCATGCAATGTTGCTTTTGTATTTGTGACATTGTACTATCGCCAACGAATGAAACCCGAACAATGACATGGATTGGAAACTAGACACGTCTGAGCCTGAGAAGGTTTTGACATTAAACCCCATAAAACCAAACTAGCCACATTTTGCTGTTCAAGCTTCAATTTCCGTGTTCTTGTCGTATTTGCGTGAAATAGTAGATTCATTGCAACGAGGTATTTTGCAAATAAAGACATGGTGGGGATCAAGTGGGCATGGCATCCACTTTCATTTCTAATTTTCACACGACTGGCCTAGCAATGATGCAATAAAACAGCTTTTCTTCATTTCAGTCATGTGACAAGTTGTTTATTTATACATTTCACAAATCTCTTCGTACTTCTTAAAAAGAGACAACTGGATTTTGAAATATAGCTGTTCAAGGTGAGGCAGATGATGTGAAAAATAGAAATAATGTAACGTAACAATGTTGAGCGAAATGTATTGAGTGCATGTGGGCACATTCACAAGGACATCGCACTCTGCTCACCAAACATAGTAGTGGCAGCATGTCTTGCTAGAGCAAAACAATGTGAACTGCATCTGACTCTAATATGCATTTTCCACCCTGTGGACAGCACCACTTCCCGATTGGCCAAATTTATATCATATTTGACGCTATCAATTAGCTGCATGCGGTTAGAAACTGCAGGAGATTTATTTTCCAGCAGTGCATTGTCACTACAGGTGCCATCGGGGCTTGCACACCGCCAAGGATGTGTGCTATGTGCTACTCACTACCATCCCTGATAGTGCCACACAAAGACCGTTTCTTTTTTTTTTGTGAATGCTGCTCTTCCAATGCTTTCGTATTTTATCCTATGTTTTTTGGGAGCATTCCGAGAAAAGGAAGGGTTAGAGAGCGCAGCGTCTGCCTCAGCCGGATTGGTGTTCTCTCTTTTTAGGATTCTCTTCGCATTATTAGATGCCGTAATTGTCATCCCTCTTTCCATGTGCCGTAGGGACAACCCGGTACTACTTTTTAATGTTCAAGTAGAGTCTGTCCATTAACTGACAGAACTACAAACTTATCATAAAAGGCCTCGCATGGTGGGCAGCTTTCTGGAAGTCCTAGAACATCTCCATGTGAGTGGCGAGGTTGCCTTGGCACATCATCTGCAAGTGCTTCACGAGGAGTAGCAGTTAATGTGCTATGAAGAAGGCTGCCTGCAAGACACAAGGCAGTAATACGCATTTTGTGATGTGTTTCGGGAGACAACATTACATTTCCTTGGTGAGCATAAATGAATGTGAACATGACCGATCAAATGATAGACATGCTATTGTACGACACCACAATTTATAAGGCTTCAGAACGTGCACGCCACATAAATTTAAATAGAAATGGGTGTGCACATTGAATCTCATACATTAGTGCATGTGCCTTTTCAGTAGCTTCAGCAAGTTCAAAGCCATATGTTAGTCCCACTTATCTGAAAGAAAACCAGGAATGTTGAAGAGGGCAGAGAAGGTACTCATCTTGATGTGTTCTTGCAGTTGTTGATCAGTTGCAAAGCAGCGCAACTTCCTTGTCGGTTTTTGGCACTTTGCTTTTGGGGGTTCACTGTCATCTCTTGCAGTTCAAAACTCCTATTTTCTAGAAGGATACGATCAACATTTCGTTTTGTTGCCCGGTAGCATTCTGCAGCGCGATTTGCAGAGGAGGAGCCAGTCATCCCTGAAGAGAACGCCATTCCTGCTTTCCACAGAAGTGCACCAATGTGGCTGAACTCTCGTGCTTTCCCACCCATACAGAAACACCGTGGAGTGCGCACTTGGGCAGTATTCTTTCCACAGGCCCATGCAGTTCATGCCTTCTGATTAATGGCTTGTGATCGCCTCGCTTGTGCCTTAATTCAGACACAAACTCATTCACTTAATGGCAGAGCACTTGCCCAACCCAACCACTCTGCAGATAGTTGTACGGTTCTAAGCTCTCATAAGTTTCCGAATCTTTGAGGTCGCAGGCTTCATTTTTGATTAAATAATACACTATGTGAGCACTTGTTATGCTTGGCCACTGCTGCATGTCGTCCACACACGTCACACTATCTGAAATATGAGAGCAGCAGGTCACAAGTGTGTAAATGCAAAACCAGTCATCTTTCATGGAAACAAAACATCGTATTTTGCGTAAAAATACTGCCAATAATCAATGCACTTCGGCTAAAAACTAGAAAACCTGTTAAAAAGTGCACGCTTTCCACAGAGAGCGACAAAAAATGAGCCCGCTACAGGTGCATTGCTCGACATTGCCGGAAAGTGGCCAGAGCTACGCGCTGTTGATACAAATCAATCGTACGATCGTACGGTATAACAGTGTTTTGAAAAGCGTGGACGGGTACGCGCTTTTATGATGCATGTAGCGCATGCAGGTAGCGAAGAGCGCTGTCACGGTTTTCACGAATGGTTCAGCACTATGCAAATGCGGAGCACACTCGAGCAACTAGGCGTGCTACTATTTTCTCTGCACGACCAAAGATTTTACGAACTGCAGCCAGATCTCCATCCGAGGAGATCCGTAAAGGGATCGTACAACTGCAGGGAAAGCTGCTCTCGCGCGATCGTCTTCAGCGAAAATGTGCCTGAGCGGCGGCATGCGCGGTATATCGGCTGCCGCTCGAGTCAGGCGAGGCTTGCCAAGTTCGCCAAAATTCTGCGTTGTTTTACGCCCTGTCACCAACAGATCAGTTCTAATAGCCAGTAGTTGCAATGTAACATAATGCGGTACCTCGCCTTTGGAAAAACTGCAGGAAAAGCATCGTCACGCGAGCGTTGCCACACACCGCGATCGATGGTATCGCCAGCTGTTATCGTACGACTGCCGCTGACGCCGTCTTGCGTGCCGACGCTACTTGCAGCCACTCGCCATTTTGAACACTCGACGAAAGTTTCTGTGCGTTCTGAACTTGCCGAGACGAGCCAGGAGAGTGAATTAGGAATGACAATGGGCGCAACACGGCGCGGAACTACAGCGGAACACCACCGAACCAGCGCATTTAACAGCCCAACATGGTCGGGACGTCAAGCTTTCGATTCTTGCCGTTAGGTGGCGCTAGCGGCTAAGTCACTTGTGGCGCCCGTACATACAGGATAAAATAGCGTATAGGTTAATATAAGCCCGCCAAATTGCTGTGATTTCTTTTTATAGATTCTGTACAACGATCCGTCTCAATATCCTCCAAGAGTTATCAGAAGTGAAAACTTCGGAGCATTTATGTAGCAATAGGTATGCCACTTAAGCTTTAGATATGGAATACATTTATACAAGAATAGAAACAATTTATTGTGATAGCATCTTGTGAAGAGCAAACTGGTCAGAAATAATGTCGGCGATGCAATAATTAATGTCGACTGCCGGAAGGCCACCGGGATATTGAAGTCACATGACTACCGGCGGGTAAAAAACAGCATTTTGAAGAATGATACCGACGGTCTTGCCCCATTGACCGATTTCCGAAAAATTATATCCTGAAACATTTCTGTCACGATGGGGTATTTCTGCCATAATAGGCTTTGGCATCCGTTCCATATTTTTCCTAATTACAGTTCTACCAGGTGCTGTCATAGAAATTTTAACCTAACTTCCAGGAATATCATGTCCTATCAGTTTACTTCTGTTGCAGCCCAGTGACAAATACTGAGTACCGAATTTAAAAAGCTGACGTCTTTTGCAGGTAATAGGTTTTAGAGCTGGTTTTAATTTTCGGGTATTTTTCATAACGGTATTTTGCAATAAGGGTATTAGGGTACTTTGCCACAAGGGTACACGGTGCTTAAAATGAGCGCTAAGGGAAGCACAGCTATACATACTCGCTCTAAAAGCCGTCAATTACTTGACTGTGTGCTGAATAAAACGCAATTACTGGACAGTTTGCAAAAACGAGTTCTTGAGTAAACTGCCTGTCACACCAAACAAGGGGTTATCCTCGCTCGCTATGTGCGGTCGGAAACGTTTGATGACGCCGGCACTGTTCCGCCTACGGAGCACAGCAGCAACAATGTACGCACTATGAACTCGATTAATGCGTTAGAGTGTACGTTGACATTATAGTTCCCTCCGGATGGTGCGGCCGCTGCTCCTGACGGCTAAAATCCCGTGCGAGCGGGTTGCATCGTGGAATCCGTCAGTCACCATGTGACACCCCTTAACACCGCCACACCTTCCCAATCGAATCAAGCAATCACAGAGTGGGACGTCGTACGCCCTCTCTACTGACCCACACCTCCTGCCTGTCTCCTCACAAACCTTTGTCTCCATTTTCCCTCCTCTTCAATGAAAGTGTAAAGGATCATTTTCTTCTCTGAACTTTCCACCCGCCAACCATCGCATCCCACCCTCTCTTAATTTCCCTCTTAAATAAAAATGAAGAGCAAGATTCTGTTCTCTCCACCTTACAGGAGGAACTCTTTGCTCATGACTAATGAGCTGACAATTTTAAACGACAGAATGTTAACCCGCCTCATATGACCTATTAGCGCTCCACTACGGTAATGAAAAACAAAATCATTTTTTTAAAAGTCAGTCGAGCTTGTAACAAACAATATACTCCTCAGGAAACAAATAAGTAATATTTAAACTTAGTCACTAAAGATAGCGAGGAACAGAAACACGTATATAAAGAAGCTTTTCAACCTGGGCTGCAGTGCTAGTGCAGAAGCACAGCTAGCTGCTATTCCCAAGAAAGAATGAATTCTTTTGGCGTGGCCGTGTTTCTGGCACTTGGTGCCACTCTTATTTCTGCCAAACCTTCTAAGAATGACCTCTACGAGGTGAGAAATATTGTTTCTTTTCATACCTGATATCTCTATTATTGTTGGGCACGTTCAGAGCTACCGGTAATAATTTAAGCTTCCAGTATGCTAATATCAGCGCACGATACACTTTCAGACACCAACATGTTAACCATTCCCTTAAAAGCTGATGACTGAGCATGGTTCTCATAAAGGATGTCAAACAGCTAACAAAACGCGTTTGTGGCGTAGGATCTCTGTCAGCTTGCAGGACCTTCTGTTACGAAGCGCAGACAAGACACCGTCTGGTAGCGTCAATAGGAGAGGCGCCTCGATTTTCCTTGACTAAAACCAAAATTCGTGCAACGTAGAAGCTAAGAGTACGAATGGGATGAAAAACTGAAATTGTCCGAAGTTTAAAGCACATAACGCTATTTGATCCTAACTACTCTGAAATGACGCAGCGACAACGTAAATGTAGAGCATCTGCATTGAGCGCAAAAGAACCACGGTTTGACTCCCTGTTCTGCCGCAAGTAAAAACTATCTTTAAATAAAGGGCAGCACTAAGCGAACCGGCTTAGAGCATTAATCAACGAAAGCTGGTTGGCATAAGGCAGCTGAGAGGTCAGGAGTGGCAGGCCTGTTTTTGAGTTTCACATTTGAATGCCCGGTTGCAATCTCATAGGTCTATTCTGGCGTCTCCATGCTCATGGGCATGCTGGGCCTTAATCCGCTTGTGGTCATCGGTTAGATCGCGTTCCTGGCAATCTTCATAGACTCTAGGCTTAGGCATATATGCTCGGCTAGCTTTGCGATGCAGAAACTTTTTTGCTGCAGTGCCCCACTTTCACCATCAAGTAAAGAATTCATGCCAAACTGATTAGTGCACATCGGTGGGCCGACCACTACTACAGGGTGCAGGGTGCAGTTCCACTGCGGTGGTGGCCTACTATTCTAGTGCTGTGGACAGCAAAATTGATCTGCTCGAACCGCCGGAATAGATGTTTATGAAGACTACGATAATAAAACACAGCTCGAGAGAGAGAGAGAGAGAGAGTTCTGCGCGCGGGCTGTTGTGCTCCGGTGAATGAAGAGTGCTGCAATGAAGTGGCCCGACGAAGCTCATCCGTTCACGCCAGCCTGGGTTCGAAGCCCACTTAAGAAGAAATTTATTTGAAGATATTTTATTTTTATTTCTGTCATGTTGAGGTGCCGGAGTTTCCGGGTCCTACGCCGTTGAATTCAGGAAATTGATTAGTCGTGTTAGCAGAACAAAGTAATTTGCAGATAGTGAGTTCCCTCTTATGCATAAACTGTAATTTAACGCGCAAAAGCTGAGTTGGAGAGAATATAAATGATATATATGGGGACAGTGGGGGGAATGGCAGCTTACTGGGACTTTGGAAGTGTCGTGGACGAAGACTCTTGCACAAGGTTATCGGTGAAGCCATGGGGCGAGAGAGCGGGCCATAAGCAGCAGATCTATGTCGAGCACAGATATCAGTCGACAGCCTCAACAACTTCGTCGTCTTTGTTGCTGGTGCTTGATCTTCTTCAAGCAGGGCGGGCTGAAAAAGAGAAAAATCCTAGCGACTCAAGGCAACGAGGCGACGAGGGGGCGTAGTATTTTCTCATGCGGCTAGCGTGAACGACGTCGCAGTAACGACAGCGATGGTCTGCAGAAGGCGTCACCATTTCGATGATGTAGTCCACAGGTGACCTGTGCTCCAGATGTGGCAAATACCGAGGTTAATGGCCGGAAATTCAGAGGCAGCCATAACAGAGTGCAGGACCAATGAACCAGCGGAGAAATAAACTGCAGGCTTGGCTTGATCGGGCTCGTGTTTGGGAAGACCTTTAGCAGTTTAGAAGGAGTGAGGCAGCTGATGGCACTGCTGGTCATGACGACTAACGCCAGAAATGCAAGAGTATTCCGTGCTTTTGCGGTTTTAGGCGTAGATGGTGTGCAGGAGAAAGAGCGGTGAAAACAGTTCGTTGCTTGAGATGCAATATGTTATTCATAACTAAAAATCGCAAGCACCTGTGCACAGATGTCGCAGTGCACGTACATGGCTGTCATGTCCAAGAAAGACCCATGCAATCATCCGATGAGGCCGATGTTTTGAGGGCGGTAAGCATTAATCGTGCAGTGAACTAATGGCATGCATCCAGGAGCTCCTGCGCCACCACGGATAAGAAACGAAACAAAAGGTCACTGCGAAGTTCCCGAGGAGCGTCGTGAACATGGACGAAGCGATGAAGAATGAGGAATGAGGCGTCACGAGGAGTATCCGCAGGGAGGGCAGCAGTCTCAGCGTATCGAATGAGGTGGTCCACGGCGGTCGTGAACAGAAGCGTCCCATATAGGCCGATGCCCACATCGAGGAAAGGGCGAGTTGGCCACGGTAATGGCCGTAATGAGCCGCTCGGGAGACGAGGAGGCAACTTTCGCTGCTGACAGGCAGTGCGGGGTGAACACAGTGGCAAACGAAATTGTACATGCCGCACCAATACACCACTCGAGAGTCATTCGTATGTTTCCAGCAAGCCAACGTGAGCGCTCTTCTCTCTTAGTCACAATCTCCGGCTGTTAATATGGAGGAATAACCAGAAGCCATTTCTTGTCGTACGGACGATAGTTGCGGCTGTACAGGACAGCCTTCCGGATTGCAAAATGGGAAGCTTGGCGACGCCGGGCCCGAGGAAAGAAAGCTGTAGAGGACGTATGTGGGACACCGAAGGGATAAATCCTAGCATATTGGCGTTGTTCATAGCGAATGTCCGTGGCTCTTAGCGCTGTGAGTAAAGAATCAGATATTGACGAAGAAGGGCGAGTAGAGGGAAGAGGTGAGTGTGTTAAGGCATCAGCATGGTAGTGCCGGTGGCACGATCGGCAAACGATGTTAATGTCCGATTCTTGAAGACGAAGCACTCATCGGCTAAGGTGGTCCGAGGGATTTTTGAGACCAAGCAGCAAAGAGCAGAGCGCGGGTTAATGACACCCTGGTTGAGATCAATAAGAAGTTGGCTGCGCCAGCGAATATAATACGAATACAAGAGAAGCGAGTCTTGCTAAATGCAACAGACTGAATACGAAGAGAAGGCAATTGTAGCAAGAGGCGGATGAGAAAAACAAGTTTGCGAGGATAAGGTGGTCTTAGCTGACACAGGACAGTATTAATTGGAGTGGTATGGGAGAGTCTCTTGTCGTACAGTGGACGTAGTCTTTTCGTTTTTGAATGACATGGAAAATCACATACCTTTAGTACAACGAACGAGGATTTATTTACAACTACATAAAAGGAAAAGAAACACTGGCCGGAGAGCGTCGAAACTAGACTCGCGTCTCCGGGATCGCTAAGTGTCTAACTTTGCAGACGTTAGTAAACAATAGTTCCCTCAACGCTCCCGTCCTCACACTCATATTGCCGTCGCACACCAATACCGCTTTCCCTCGGGGGGAGGGGGGGGGGACTAATGGGTGCTGCCCAACTTTTTTTGGAACAGGCCGAGGCGTCCTTCCCTCGGACACACTGGGCAGCTGGCAGTGTTGTGCCATGAATTCATCTTTAGGGGGAGGGGGGGGGGGTGCGTTTTGGTGAGCTTGACAGTTTACCCTGTTTTAGATGTTGGTTCCAAGAAAATAGCTATCTATATAATTTGTCATTATTTTTACCACTAAATTATTGGCTGTGAAGCAGTCATTATTACTAGTACCTTTTTTATTTGCACATGAATGAGATAAAAATGAAAAAAAAAAACGGTTTTGCACCACAGCAGACTCTGAACAAAGTGGTATTTAACATTGTTGGGCTTACTCAAAAAACATCATGCCGTCAACATATCTCAAGATTGCAGGTCGTTCGCTTCATTTCGCCCCTAGTGGCCGTTTGCAGCCCGAATGATTTGATTTTACGGTCGAGATATTTGCTTCTCGTGAAGTGCTGATGACATAGCCAAAAAGACTAGGTCTCGACGATAAGAAAGGACGCAGAGCTGCTGACACTAGGAACAACTGTAGTGCTTGCTTCATTTTCTCGCAGTCGTCGTGCATTTTTGAATAAGAACGTTCACAAAGAAGCTCACGTCGCTACACTTGTGTAAATGCGTTGTAGGTGCCTAGCAGCAGGTTAACGTACGGTGTGAGTGTTTCCCCAACCTATTATTCTGAGGTCAAATTTTGAAGCCTTTGCGTGCGTGAAGCTTGGAAAATGTGAAGGAAAATAATCAAATCCGACTGGCTTACTATGCTTGAGAATGAGCATACATTCGCATAGATATTTTTTTATTTTACTTGTATATCCTTGAGAGTGACTCATCGCTAAGTTGTTGCAGCGTTATTCTGCCTCTGAGAAACTAATACTGTCGTGTGTCTTGAGTATTATAGATAAGGCGCCGGCAACTCCAGCGCGTTAAAACAATCGGCCTGCTTTTTCAAGTGCCACACATTACCCTGCTCATATTATTTTCTTCTAATCCCATATAACCTGTCAAAACTTCGGGTTCCTTTCTTTCTCAGGCTTTAGATACGACCGAAAAAATTTGGACTGTTTATCGAAGTTATGAGCGCAATGGTCTAAATGGAAAACACTCTTGCGTTTACGCTAAACAAGAAGAACTGTCAGGAGATAAATACCGATTTGAGCAAGGTTTTAAAAATGGGTCAGAATGGTAAGTGTTCTTATCAATTTAAAAAAGAGTAACGTTTGATGTATACGTAATCTCGAAAAACGTTCGTGTTTAGAACACAGCGACACTCGGTTCTGTGTTTCGTAGAAAAATACGGTCCTTTGAAATTTTTGTAGTTTCATGCAAAACACGAGCATTTTAGAAATCTTTGTATACTAGAAAGCTTCGTGTATCTGCTCGTCACATTGCTAACAACTCCAGGCACAGTAACAATTTGCCCTTAGTTTTAGGAAATGTTGCGACTGGTTGAAAATATCACCCATGAGCAAGGTTGTTGAAGAGGCTTTGAACTGAACAATAAACAGCCATATTTTGCATTGCAGTTTTCAGATGCCTTTGCCAAGTTGAGCAGCGTGCTTCGCCATCGCCTTAACCGAGCGCCAAGCGCCGCGGAAGATTAAGACAGCGATAGCGAAGAGACCGCGATGAGGTTAGCAGAGGAGGAGTATGCTGTATTAAGGTAAAGCACGGCAGGTTTCGGTGCGCGTGCGTTTCTGTGGAGACCGCCCGCACATGAAGGCAGTTTACGCGCAGGCTACCCGCTGCACCTGAGTAGCGCGCGCCGTTGACTGTTAGCCGATGACGTCTATGGTAAGGTACGCGTCGCTCGCCAGAGATGGCGCTAGAGTAACAGGCGCCGCACTCCGGAGGCATAGCACATCGGCTGTGTGCGCTACCCAAGTCGAATCCTACAGTCGCCTCCGTTCGGCATCACGTTTTGCGTATTGGGTCGCCTGCGGCTCAAATACCGCAGCACCTGCAATCAAAAATTTAGCTACGGACAAGCGTAAACTTCGGTTGAATTTTTGTTTACCCTTCAATATGAAGTTTTGCGTTCAAGGTGCCTTATTCACGGCAGTCGTCAAAAAAACGTTCTGAGGTAATGAACATCTTCCGCCGTTAAGCGCGGCCAGAAGTACGCTCTGATGTTCGGGCTGAAGTCCCAGCGACACCAATATCTTGAGGTAGGCTCGCCGTTCGAAGCTTTAGAGCCGTCTGCCAGCAGGTTTTGTGGCATGACGACAAGATTCGCTCTCGCGTTTGGAGCTAAGTTCTTTATAAACAAGATGCGAACGAGAAAAACCGCTGTATATCACTTTTAAACTGTACGTAGCGTTATCGCCTTCTTTTTTGTTAATCAGCGACTTTAACTCCGGGTCGACATGTTGCTCAGCGAGACCTCTGAAGCTGAGCATCTATAGAAAAGAGTCTTCGTCACAGCCGCCTGGTGGAGGCTCTATATGGTCATGGCAGACAATCGGCGTCGGCGTGATTTCGGCCATACTTTTACTGAACGGCCATTTCAAAAACCCGGAGGCGCACGCTCTGGCGGGTGAGACGTCCAAACGGGTTCTTTAGGCTAGTAAAGCAACGCAAGGCATTGTGGTCCTTAACGACGTTGAAAGACCTGCCACACTAGTAAAGACGATAATTTGCCGCAGCCCTCACTACTGCCGGGCAGTGCTCCACAGTTGTGGAGTAGTTAGTTTCTGCTTTGAATAGCCAGCGGCTACCGAAGGCGATTACGACATCTGTACTGTATTGTTTGCTTACCAGAACGACTCCAAGGCCGGCAATGCGCTTGCCGGGGTGCACTTCTGTTCTTGTCCAAGTGGGCGAGTAGGGCCAGCGTCTGCAGGCGCTGCTCCAAAGCCTTCAAAGTTCAAAGGCTCCAAATTTCTCCAAAGGTTTTAGTTGGTATCGTGCCAACCACAACGCAACCTCTTCCTTCGTGAGACATGGCAGGGGTTCGGCGATTTTCGAAAATTCTCTCACATAGCCTCTGTGTTAAGCACAATGGCTGCAGAATCAGCGGGAGACTTTCTTTCCACTGGGAGCTGGGAATCGACCAATGGAATCTGTCTTGTTTGGTGCGGATGTACATCGTCATCGTGGGCAAAGTGTCCAAAAAATTTGAGCTTTTTCTAGCTAAACAGGCGTTTCTCGCACTTAATGGTGAGCCCCAAAGTCTTGATTGCTGAGACAGCTTTTTGTTGTCTGGTCACAAGTTGTTCAAACTTGTCTGAAACGATGATAACGTCGTCAAGGTAGAAGAGACATGTATACTATTTCAATCCGACCAATATGATACATTGGAATGTGAATGGTGCAGAACACAGAGCGAAAGGCATAATCTTAAATTCGTATTATCCTTCTGAATGTCGCCTTTTCGCGATCTCGTTCATCTACTTCAATTTGCCAGTAACCAGTTTTCAACTTCGTTGAATAGAAGTATGTGGCGATATACAGGTGATATCGAGCATTGCCAATGGGTGGCAATGGATAGGCGTCTTTATTTGCAACTTGGCGTTGGAGCCGATAATCAGCGCAGATGGCAGAGAAAGGGTACTAAGAATGGCTCAGCCATAATAAAAAGAATGGGCCGGAAACGGGTGGCGGAAACTACTGAAGAGAAATCAATGACCAGCTGCAGTAGACGCTGAAACGAATTCTGTCGCATTTTCTTGGCATGAATGCAGCCAATTGCCCCTAAGGAGGAGTAAATGTGACAGCATACACCTAAGTCCCATTTAACTTAACAAGGTAAATCGGGAGCCAGTGCCACTATGCTCTCATCTTCGGAAATATATCTTCTCTTGGTCTTTCCCGGACCGACATGGCCGACATGGACCGACATGAACCGACATGAATGAACCTACCGGTTCTTCACGTGGCACATGGTTTACTGTAAAGAAGAAACAGTTACAGCTTAACTTCAAGCCATTCAGCTGTTGGCAATCTAGCGCGATTAGTAAAATATTGAGAGGCACCTCTGTTATCATGGATTGTGAATAGTTGCGTATATTTCTATATTATCGTACACATTTCTCACCGTCCTGTGACAAGCGTTCGTGGGAAGAATACTTGCTTTAATGTGAGATTTTGTAACTATTGCTCTACTGAAAAATCTTTTAAATCCTAGCAAAAAATTAGAGCCCATCTTATTGGTTCTTTAACGAAGAAAATGCGACAGCATTCAGTTTGTCGGTTTTGTGATCTACAAAGGGATTGTAATGTCTATCCTAGGATAGCTTCTGTATGCTTAACCTTCCTCCCTTTTGCATACACATAAATAGAATGAACAACTTTAGAGAGCCACCGACCTGCGGCCTCAGCATCCATGATGTCCTGGCAGTCGGACGCTCGGCGCCCTAGTGGCGCATATATGACCGCACTGCTCGCCAGGAACCGCTAGAAACCACATTTTGCTACCATTTCCACAACACGCCACCCTTCCGCCAAAGCCGGCTGAAACCAGCTTTTTTCCGCTCATTTGACATGAAGTCGACTTTTCGTGCCAAAACGGTAATCCACCCGCTATGCAAATTTAAATTCTGAACGTGCTCTCTGAGTTGTTTCTGGGGGTTCATGTAATACTGATGCCATGATCTCCCAATTGATTTATATGAGTTTCACGGTATGGAGAACACAAATGGTTTTTGAAAAAAAACAACAACATAAATGCTGTCGCATTAAAAGCACTCCGTGGGTCAGTTAATTATTTAGGTGTGTCTATGAGCGGCACCCTTTAGCTGTACTGCTTTCTCGACAAGTTAGAGCTAAAAAAAAAATGTCGCATTTCTCGAAGCAGGCGCGAGAGTTTGAAATTTTTGTTATGATGGGCCAGCCGTTTTCAATTCTGGCTTTACACGGCCCTCTGTTTCAGGTTATTACAAAGACCGAGAAATACTTTTAGACCTCTGCATTCATTCCTTCAAAGAACGTTTAGATGATACATTTTTTCCTTATTGAAACGAAGATACAATGCGCATCGAAGCCTTTATTAATTCGTGCTGCTAGGCACTAGATGCCTTATACGTGTACTTTGTCAAAGCAGCTTCACGGCATAGAAAATAGAGTCGAAAAACTAGAAATGAAACCTATACCGCCGAAAGTAAGCGCGAGGCGGCTGCCTCCTCACCGCGTAACAAATTAACCAATTTATTACAATGCAGGCAAAACGGGACATTATATGGAGACCTTTCGCAGCAGGGCGAAGATGCAGTGCTAACCGTCAGGAAAAGGCAAGGTAAGGGAATAAAGTGCTGCCGTTCCCTTACAGCAGCAGTTGATAAAGTGACTTTGTCCAGCCTCCCTGCCGAGTGGTAGTCGCGTGTCCAGAGCGTCCACAATTATTTTACCACACAATGAATACAGCCGGTGCATTGTGTTAACATAGAAGTCTTCCGGTACAGCGCGGTGTCATAAAAACGTGCCAAATGGCTAGAACTCCTGCTATGAAAACATTGTGAATTGCTTGGAAGGTGCTGTCTCTACCACGCCTGCGCGGTATCGGGCGCAGCAGTTGTAATAAAGCCGCGAGCGGCACATTAGGCTTGTTGCATGAGGGCGGTCAAAGCAGGCAATACGTAAAGTCGCGCTCTGAACACTGCTCGTCTTCGAGAGGAAGTCGAACAGAGCACAAAATCTTTCGAGGTGTTGCGGGCGCAGGCGCTGCCCGACATGACACTCAACACCCTGGCAACGACATTTCTTACACCATAAACCACCCATTTTAATTCCGCTCAAAAAGAAACGAACCAGCTCGCTCTCTGAAGTGGCAGCACCGATGAAGCAAGTGCGAATGAATGGAGTAGACAAGATAGAAATACCACCCACACTGCGTATTCGGCGTTACTTTGTTTATTTCCAGTACGAAGCATCTAGTTCAGCACGTTAAAGAACCCCAGGTGGTCGAAATTCCCGGAGTCCTTCACTGCGGCGTCTCGCATAGCCTGAGTCGCTTTGGGACGTTAAAGCCCCCATAAACCAAGCATCTAGTTCAGGGCATTGCGACCACTTGCTAGTTAGAAACGTAGGAAAAGTTTAGCCTGTCCGAAATATGTTACCTGAAAGGAGGTTCATTGCTTGTGCTATGGCTTCGGGTGCGCAGCTAAGGCATCTGTTTTGTATGAATGTCACTTCATAACGGTACTCATTCTTGAGCGAAGTAGGAGGTGCAGATGAAGGACGTAAAATCTCATTTTATGTTAACATTTTTCTTGTGTGATAAATGCTTTAGAGCGTGTGCGTCGATATATCTGAGCTCTTTTTGTCCCCCTTGCCGGCTCAATGGGGTCGTTGCAATAACTACAACGCTATTTTTTCAAAAGGGTAACCCTTAACTATCGTGTTTACAATGATAAGGCTCTGATGTCGATTGGAACCTCGCCAGAAGGCTACGTGCCAGTGACAGCAAGCTATAAGATGGAAAACGCTTCCCTTGCAGTTGCAGGCCAGAGCACCGAGCCGCGAACAAGACAACATGAAAAGGATCGCTTGCTATATAGGAAAAACAAGTGCAAGTGAATAAGATCCACATTCCGAAGATAAACGATGCATATGAGTCGTCATTTTTTTGCTAAGCTCTTGGGCAAGTGGGACGAGACAGTAAATGTTGACACAAGTTAGCAGCTGACACTTATCAGGTGAAATGTTCGAGTCACTTAACTGGCAAGCTTATTTCGTCCTACTGTCGCCCAAGCGTTGCCTTTAGAACGTGTCAGCTGTGCAGCAGTATCATCTTTATGGCAGGAAAGTTCGCCGCTTGAGCGATGTAAATAAGGATGACGCACTGCGCACAGCCACAGCTACGAAGTTGATAGCAAGTAAACAAAACAGGGCGAAATCTCAAGGGGTTGTAGACAGGCAATAGTAAGCGGGTAGTCATAGTAGGCAGCCGCTGTTTGCTCTGCAGAGGCAGTAATGCGGCTGATGACGAAGGGAAGACCGGTGAGGGTTTTAATTGGCTACACCATCTAGTTCCTGAAGGCAAAGCAGCATATTAGGTAAGGGGACTTGGTGGTCGTACTCATGCCACCTGAAAGCTTTCCGCCGGGGCAATGAAAAAAAAAACCTGTTTATTGTTATGGTTTATTTATATACTGGTTCAAATACCCTCAGGGCCCGAAGGCATTCAAGAGTGGAGTGGGAAGGACATACATCTGGTCAGATACAGTGCAGCAGAAAATCAAAATAGAATAAATGAAAAGGCGGCGAAAAATCAACAAAACATAACACAAATTAAGGCAAGAGAAGGCAAAGGGGAAAAAAACAACAATTCCCCAAAAAAGAGAACATTTCCAGCAGACAGCAATAAGACAGTGAAAACGAACGCAAAATAAAATTGACTAAAATGTACAAATGAAGATTACATAGGGCAGTCTTAAAAGAACTTCGGTTAGAAATATTGACAACGTGCCTGGGAAGGTAGTTAACATCCCAAAGCGACTATGGCTATGAGGGACGCCGTAGTGAAGGTGTCTGGAAATTTCGATCACCTGTGGTTCTCTAACGTGCACTGACACCGCATATCACACAGGCCTGTAGAAAAAAAACAGCGCTTTCGCTTCATTTACAAGGTATTTGTACTTTTTTACACCAGCCACAAACGAGTCTACAGCATATATTGGTGTCGCTATCGCATCTGCTTTGCAGACAATGGCTCGCTTTTCTATGGTAGTGAATAAATGTTGTACGCAAATGGTCTGCTGCCTGTACGCTCCCAACAATGATTGCTACGCTATGTTAGATACAAGTGCAAGATGCGTATGTAGTTAAGGCTTTAGACGCTCTGAGGTTGAATGACAACGGAGAGGGCAGCCGATGAGGAGCATTGTAAACTTACTGCTGTTACACTCTTGATCTGTCAGAGGCCCGAATGTGTATCTAGGCAATTTCTTTCATTTGGTATTCCTCGCGGAAATAACTTTTGCGCATGTTTACTGGAGAGCAAAAACTATAATGGAGGCCACTTGAGACGGCTGACATGCTTTGAAAACGAAATAATTGTCTCATTGTGGAATCTGTTGCGAGGTTCATAAATGTTTCTTCCTTTCTAATGGTACAACTACTCAGTAGCTTAAGTTTGCAAGAAAACGCATTCACTAGACTGACCTTTACTCGCCATGAAATGACGCAGTTTTGCGACCTATGGGTTTCGTATTTGCCTCGCAATCTCATTCTACTCCTTCCACCATCGGAATTAGTTATATTTATCTTCCTTGGGATAGATATCACTATCTCATGGTCCATTGAACAACTGTGGTGCCTCAGTGGTTCTAGAACTCCTGTGTTCGCCCCAAAGGCGCTGGTTTGATCCCGGCCGCGGCGGTCGCATTTCGATGGAGGTGAAATGCTGCATGTCCGTGTACTGTACTATGTCAGCGCACGTTTAAGAACCCGTTTAAGAACGTTTAAGAACATTTTCAGTAGCCCTTGACTACGGCGTTCCTCATTGCTTTAGTCGCTTTGGGACGTTAAGCTCCTACAAACCTAAACCATATATCTACTGCTGACGTCATGTCGTGCACGTCACAGAGCAATTTCTTGTCATGAACACCGACTCACGTTGGCTTTTGTGCTACTGTAGCATAGAAGTATATCGCATAAATAAAATCAAACTGGTAACAAAAAAAAAACTCGCTAAGTGCTACGCGCTGATTTTTCAACGCAGGTGTGGTAAGTATATGATCGTTTTTACTTTTAAACTGGCTGCGGTTTTACTATCGTTTGCTCCTGGAAATAAATACCCAGCGCGTAGGGGCTGGCCAATAATAACGCAAACCTGCACAATAACACAGCTTCGAGCTCCGTCAGTAACCACCAGCCGTGATACGTGGTGAGAAACCGTGAGGTATTAAATATATAGTTGAAGCTTATTTCCGAGCGATATTTACAGCTCGCGAAAGAAAAATTTTCGAAACAATGTGCGACTTTTTTGTCATGTTGCACGCAGGACAGGGACGAGGCATTCCGTTCACGTTGCAATTCTGGGACAAGCATAACCATTGCGCTGTCCTGACATTTACAGACGGTAAGTGTACAATTCAAATCAATTATATTATATGCAGAAGCAGTCACTGCCGAGTTCGCCAAGCATGGGTTACTTTGCATAGCCTTTTGTGGTTGTTTTTTTTTGCAGAAGCTGGGGTTTAGCCGCCGCGGTGGCTGAGGGGTTATGGCGTTCGGCTGCCGGCCCGAAAGACGCGGGTTCGATCCCGGCCGCGGCGGTCGAATTTCGATGGAGGCGAAATTCTAGAGGCCCGTGTACTGGGCGATGTCAGTGCACATTAAAGAACCCCAGGTGGTCGAAATATCCGGAGCCCTTCACTACGGCGCCTCTAATAGCCTGAGTCGCTTTGGGACGTTAAATCCCTATAAACCAAACCAGAAGCTGGGGTTTTTCAAAATGCCCTCTCTCAGTCTCTCGCTGTCTCTCTCTAACTATATATATATATATATATATATATTATCCAAGATCCAGCAAGATTTTTTGATTATAGTTAACAATAAATCGTTTCCCGCTCGCTGAATAATAGAAGTAAACAGAAGGCACCAAAAATTGAAGAAGACGTAACATTGAAAAATTTTAACGCATTTATTCTATTCGATGTTTCGGACAGAGCTTCGGCTTCTGCGTTTTCAAGAATGAGGTTGCATGGTTCTTTCTTCCCTTCCTAAGGTATTGGGTCTGTACAGATGGCCAACACAAATTCACAAGCCAACGGAGAGTCAGAGGAAGTAGGTGTGGGGGACAATCAAGGGAAAAAAGAAAGACGAGAAAGAATGAGCATTGTCGTCTGCCCCACGCGGCAGTGAAACGATAAAGGAGATGAGGAGAGATGTGAAGTTAGATGCCGGAACACGCGTTCTGTAAAAAATATAGCGGGAGAGGCCGAGAGAGTTCTGTCATTTGGATCTGCTTAGGCTTTGAGTCAAGGCAGCCATAGAGGCGCAGTGTCTATATATACACGCTGGCGCTGTGCGTACGCTATACACACATTAAAAAAACGATTTGTGTGAGGCCCACTATGAACTTGGGGAGCGTTTAAGCGGAAAGTCATCCGCCAAAGCACTCGAAGGTAAGGAGGTGGGGGTGGATGAACAGCTTTGTGAGAAGAATCCGCTTTCACTAGGCTTGCAGAGAAAGTTGAAAAAGAAAAGATGACTGTCTGTGACTGGCCGATGCCTGTCAAGTCGGGACAAGTGTTTAGAATTGACGATGCAAACGCGGACCTTCACAATGAGCCCATGATTCCGTTTATGCCGGTTAGGGAAAATTCTGAAATTATAAAGTATGACTCACGTTGCTCCCGATGTCGATTATTCGGTACCCCACTCTGCACAACTATTAACTTACCTGAGTCAAAAGAGTGTTTCTTCTCATCAATATTTTTTTAACAGAGGGATGATGGGCAGAGATTGTATATAAGCGCAGTAATAAAAAAGCGAATTCTTAGAGGATTAACTGACTTGCCTATGTATAGCATACAGCAAACACTTTGTTCTCTGAAATATATAATGTGTGAGAAATCACAATCAAAGTTCTCCTTAATTTTTCATTTCAAGCTTCTTGCACAGCTTGATGCTTGCGTATGTCTGGAGACCTAGCATCTACTTTTTCACTGTCTCGGCAACCAAACTATGTGTATTTATTTCCTTCTTCTGAGTGTACTGGAATGCATGGAACGTTTTTCGGGGTAGTCAAAATTTTAGCGAGGAGGTCGCATTGTTCGAGAATGTTAATATGATTCTCAAGTAGCTTGTTTAGGTTGGGGGTTACTTGAGAAAATAAGCACCAAATTTGTTCGGCGATCTCTCATCAATGTTCGTGCAGTAATTGCTCTCGATGGAGTTCAGATGCTCCTTTTATGGAGTCGTCGAGAAAAACTTGACGACCGCCGCACTCTGCTGCACTGCAGACATGCGAAAGCATTTGGGTGTGAACGTCAGCAAGTTTTTTTTGGAAGTCATCGTTTTCACATGACACTTATCACGTGACACTTAGATGACGACAGTGACTTTCTGCAAGTCATTGTTGTCTGGCATCAGTACACATTTCTAACACACTTTACCGTTATCCAAACCACAACGCGTTCACGTCATTCCCCTCTAACACTCTTGAACTTATGCTCCTTCGCCACTTCCTCCTTGCACTTAAATGTTTTTCTATGAATTACACACCGAAGCTGCGCACCTTTAAACCTGCCTCCATAGCAAGAAACTTTTGTACCTTGTGTTAACTATCATCTGTGCAATATGCCTGGAAACACTGAACACTGTTTGCAAAGAAAAAAAGTTTGGTTTTGGAAAACAATATAAAATGCGAAAATACCTTTCTCTTTACAAAAAGGAATAAACACTTCCCAGCAGACAAGAATACATCGAGTACAATTAGAAAATTTTTTTTTATTTCTTCGGAACGGTCGCATTGTTTGCTGTCTAGTATTTAGGGAACGTTCTTTGCGAGATTTGTTTTTATACACACTTGCAATAACTTTTTCTTGAAGGTATTGAGAGGCACCAATTAGGCCCAAGAAGCACTCTTAATTCATTCAAACATTTGTTGAACACCGCAGGATATGATATTACTTTACAATACTGTGGTCATGGAGTTGCCACAGAGCTGTGTAGAGTGCTTGAAAGTTTTGCTTGTGTGTTTATGGCAATCGCCGCTGCCTGCCGGGCCTGATACAAGGAGGAGGAAATGGGTGAAGATGAAGAAGAAAGGCAGGGAGGTTAACCGGAAGGATAATCGGCTTGCTGCCCTACACCAGGGGAAAGGGTTGAGGGGATAAAATATCAAAGAACAAGGATAGTCACTAAGAAAATTCAGCGTTCGTATAAGTGACAGCCCATCGCGCAGGTCAGAAGTTCGCAAGAAGCAGAGCAGTGCCTGGCGGCCTTCACTGTCGACAATCGCCGCGGCCAGTGGCCAAGACTCTTCATTTCTTTTAGTAGTATGGATATAGACTCTCCAGCGCATGGCAGAGCGACTGCCTTTCGGCGCTATAGGCAGGGCAGCCACAAAGTATGTGGGCTGTAGTCTCGTCATACCCGCAGATGGCCCATGCAGGGCTATCAGCCGTACCGATTAAGAAAGAGTAAGGGTTGGTGACAGCAACGCCAAGCCACAGGCGACATAGCAAAGTTTCTTAACGTCGTGGTAGTCCGGATGAAAGCCGAAGCTTCAGACACAAGTTTTGAAAACAAGACTCAACATGATCTAGAAGAATCTGCCAGCACGAAACGCTCTAGGTTTCTGCACTAGGATGCACGCTAATAAGGCATGTGCGGTGCCCTGAGTGCCATTCGAGCGCTATAGACAGCTGTAGAGGTTACTGCACATATTTAATGATGCATTTATTTTCCAAGCAATTACCATTTTAGAGGCGGGAAGCTGCGAATAGCTCTATTTCTTTCTTTCTTAAAGCGGGATTTTCATATTGTTACTTCTACTGGTCGTTTTCTTTGCCACAAGTTTATTTTAGTGCGTTCAGATGCTCTATAACTGGGTCCCACACTAAATGATGATAAACAAAAGAATAAATAAGCTCATTCTGTTGCATAGTGTAAAAGTTCAGCTACAGGAATCATAATCTCAATCTAAATTCTAACTTTGGCGTGTTTCAACAAATATAGACGCCTTGTGATGGAATGTAGCCTCCACCGAGCTGACTTTTCCGGTGTGAGATTAACTGAATGTGTGTCAACACATCGCCATATTTATCATTTTAAAGTCCTTTGATTCGCTTTGTTTTGACAATATAGTAAGCATTATGAAAGAAAAGGACGGAGGTAGGTGCGATCAGTAAACCACTGCGGAGTATGAACGTATAGACCTTTTCACTACCATCGGGGAAACCGGTTTTCTGGACTGTGGGGAGAGCGTGGGGGAGCTAAATCATCAACGTTTTCCTGTACTACGAGCACAGTCCAGTGCCCAGCATGGCGGCGCCCATGGACCTGTTTTGTGAGAAGGTCTATACTAGCTGGTATGTTTTGCGGCTTCATTCTTTTTCAGCATTCAACGTTTTAAATATGCTGCATTTTTGTTGCCTTTTTCAGAAAAACTCCAATGTGAACTGCACGTATGGGAGCGAAACCTTGGTCAAGAGTCCAACTGGCACATGTGTAAACAAGCTTATGAAACAACTTGTGATGAGCGCAAATTCTTTGTTTACACGGATGACTGTCGTCGAAATGGTCCAGGGAATTAAGCCACCAAGCTGAGGTCGGGATGTGGCTCATAAGTGATTGCAATCGATCGCAGAATGAAGAGGATGAAGCGAGAAGCAGCCATATCGCCACGTCATTATTGAGGAAATCCGGCTATTTTAGACTACAAAGCTAAGCAGCTTGTGTTTTTTATTGCAGCATTTGACCAAGCGTAAATAAAAGTATTTTCTTTTCAGAAACAATTTAAACTTGCCCTTCTCGGCCACTTCCCTCTTCTTAACCGACGGCTTTTGTAATGTTATTGTTATTCTTTAGATCTAACTCCTGGCGTGATTGTCGGCTACAGCGCTTCCAAACACAGCACAAATTCAAGACTTTCTTGATAATGTGCGCCGTAATTGAAGTTGTCATGTTACACAGACGTTGGTTATAAGGTATACCGGCTTGACAACTAAAATCGTGCTTTTTTTACCAGTATCGCAGCCGGGTCTCACCTCACGTGACGTTCAAACGATTCTTTATTGAATCATGCAGAAAACAAAGCAAATAATTCCTCACCTTTGCGACTTCGTTCGGAAGAAAATTTAAGCTTCGTGTGGCATACCCCTGACGAAAAACTGATTCCACTGAGAATATAAAAAGACTGGAGTACGCTGGCAGGCTGCGATGCACCACTGGAACGACGTGTGGCTAAAAACGTTGCAAATTCAGGAAAAAAAAAACATTTCAAATCCAGCGCTGAGCACTTATAATAGCACATATAATAGCATAAAATTTCGAGACATGCCTGCTTGCGGAGTGGAGCCAGAGGAGCCTTTCATTAGAGTGCACACCTCGGACTTCATTTTGTACCTATTCTTTGACAAGAAACAGAACACATCGACGTTCTAAGCGCTCAGTGCGACTCACGATTCGAGAATGAAGGCGAAGCCGAGTGCTGCCTACCAACACATTTGTTGTTGTTGCCTTGGCGACATGGCAGATACCCACGACGAGGGATTGGCCAGGGTTCACTGAGGAGACCCCATAAAATAGGATAAACTGGTGTCAAGCTAATGCTTGTGCCTTGGGAGAAATTTCACAGTAATTTAAAAGAAAGGGAAGATTCAAAATATCTGAAGAGAATATCTGAGAATTGAATAATTAAATAAATGAAAATACCCAAACGCTCTTCTGAACGCGGAAATTTCGGAAACAATTAGCAAGGGATGCTGCCTGTAGCTGTTATATAATTGTGGAGGTATTCGCAAACTTGATGCAATACAAAACCACTGGCGCTCGCGCCTAAAGAGAGGAGAGGGGAACCGACAAAGTGAGACCCAAATTTGTAATGGGAATTTCTAGGTGTGCTCCCCTCTGATGTGCAAACCTCCGGCACGAGAGTAGAAATGCTCCAATGTCTCGACTTCACCACAAGCCGCACAAAGTTTTGTGGGACTGAACCCGCATCTACATAAGTAAAAATTTAAAAGGGGATTCCTGCACTGCATGAGTGTCATCGCTACCTTACACTGCTGGATTTTACACGCACGAGCCTTACGTGAGTACATGAGATGTTGGTAGTCAACAGTAGAGAGTAAGGGATCGTTGCACGTGGCGGTTAAACAACCGAAAACCCTGAAATCTAGCCATAACGAAAAGAACAAGATTAGGGACGCTACAGGCAACAGGTGCATTTAGAGCTGATTTTGCAAAACGTCTGCTGCTTCATTTTGTAAATTACTGCAGTAGCCTGGTATCCAAACAAAGCGCACCTTTTTCACCCATCCAGGAATGAAAAACCAACACACTTCTTAAGTGGTCAGTGCTTATTGTGCCTTCTTCATTTCCATCTATCAAGCGCTTATTTTCTAGATGCCACTACGCTAGAAGGGAGCGCTGTTTGTCGGAATAGCCGAGATATTTGAAAACGGCGATTGTGAGAAAGATGTTCGCAACTCAAGATGGAAATTTTCCATTACACTTCAAATATTTCTTCCTCGGAGAGTGTGCTACGCAGCAGCATGTGCACGTTTCTTCTGCGGCGGTACTACATCACCGCTTCTAACAAACCCAAATATAAAGCTGACGCTCCTTTTACAGGCCTATTATATTTAAACATTCCATAAGTTAAAGGTAAAAAGACAATCTCCGAACTTGACCTTTACATTTTAGCTCTGAAAGTCATGGATGTGTGCACCAATTATGATCTATTTTTTCAGAAAACTTACTGACGTCAAGAGATAAAGCTTAAAGTTCTGCTCCCTATAATAACCCTTGCGAACGTCAAGAATTCCGTGTGAGGTGCGTCACACCACTTTACATGCTTAGGGAATTGTCCTTTGTCATACCATATGTGACACCTCTCGAGTGTTGCCTTTTATAGAAGCAATGAATATTAGTCGAAATAATATAAAAATAATCAACGTTAAAACGACGGGCCTCACGTAGGGGAAGCAGGCATATGAACATATTTATAACTCTATTTCATGCCCGAATAGGAAGAAACCACGCAGTAACTGTCTCACTTCTCGTTGGACGCTTCAACATGCCGTGATGGAAGCGTTCACTCATTCCAAGTGGCCGGGACTAGCGGGTTGCGAGCGATAAATTAGTGGTTTTGAGGAACGTAAACAGCACATTATTACGCACGATAACTGTCACAGTTCTTGATGGACACCTGAAAAGCGCGGTCAGGGAAGGACGGGAGCTGAGAGTAGAAGAAGATACCGAAAGAAAGTGGTGCCGTGGTGGAGGGCTTTGAAATAATTTCGACCACCTGACGATCTTTCACTTGCACTGACATCGCACAGGACACGGGTGCCTTTTGCTTTGCGTCTCCAACGAAACGCGTCCGCCGCGTCCGGGTTCGTACCAGGGTCCTCCTTGTCAGAAGCCGGGTTTGAATCCTGCTTCAACGGCGGCAGCATTTTGATAGCCAAGATGGCAATAAATGTAAGACAGAGAATGTTACGCTCTATTGCCAGCAACATGATTTCCAGCGTAACTTTCGCCTTGACTGCAGAGCATTTGAAGGAACCCGCGGATTGCTTTCGTTAAAGGGACGCGGCACCTTTTATTGTTCCAAAGTTGCATAGCGATCTGATAGAAAAATATGAAACTGTTCGCTTCATGCTCGCCCTCGGGTTGGATGTCATGTCGAGCTTCATATTGCGACAATGACGATGAAGCTGGCAGTGGCGCGGTACGGGGCGCTCGCGCTATGCCAGCTGCCATTAAGTCATACCTATGCCATGGTTCATTGCACCTCGTTCTTCGGCTGGTCGACCGATAACATTTGGTGGAGGTACCGGGTGATCATCTGCATCCTGGTCCTGGATCTTGGGCGCAGTCCGTAAGCCGTGGTCGTCAGCCGTGAGTTCTTGGCCTGCGTCGCCCGGCCGCGCCCAGCCCTTCAGACCTGAACCGACCTCGCCGCTCTCCCCAGCCCCATTTCGAGCCCCGTTCCCAGCCCTGTTCCCCGCCCCGACCACCTGACACGTTGAACGTAGCGGACGCAATGCCCAGACCTTCCGACCACACCGACCCGAGACGCCACACTTGCCTGCGAGGAAGCAGCCTCCCTGCTCAGGCAGTTCGGCGCGTGCAAGCTTGGCATCAGCCGTCGTCTCCTGGCGACCTGCGGCCCGGAAGCATGGCGGACCAGGAATCATTCGACCATCTCCTTCATCGTAGCGCCGAACACCTCATCATCTTCTCTTCATTGTTGAACCATCCCCTGATGTTTTGTGTTCTGTTGGGTTTTATGGCGCTTAGGCGATTCAGGCCATCATGCTCAAAATTTGAGTTTAGAGAAATTGTTCTGTGCAAAATATTTTGGACTGATTAATCACCTGGGATGTAGAGGGCGCAAAACGTGGATTTTTATTACCTAATGCTAAAAAAAGAAACATTTTATTAATGGCTAATATTAAAACCTTTATAAAAGGTCGGGTAACCTCCCGAAGAATCACTTACTGTGCAAGAATGTTGAACCTCCCAACGAGTAAAACAAAACCTCTGCCTTCTTCTCAGGAATGGGAAGGTGGCTTAAATGTATCAAAGAATTCAGCGAATCAGTTGGTAAAAATTTAGATTTGGCTAAGAAAACCTGCTTCTCTTAAAATCTAAAAACTCAAGACATGCGAACAATTGCACCTACGCCCAAGAGCAACATTGGGTGTTAAGGAATGTGTTCATTATAAAACTGAGTAAAATATCTTTCCTTAGTTTTTCAAGTTTTGTGCATGAGTATAAAATGTGATTTTTATTTATTTAGAAATACTGCAGGCCCTTCTCGGGCCCATGCAGGAGCGGATACACTGCAGGAAAAAAGGGCAATGTCGGATTGAACAACGAAGACAGGTATATGCACAAATAAATAAACAAAACAATTTCACCATTGCAGAGGCATCACGTGGGAATGATGTTCGATCAAGGTGATTAACCTGTACTAAGAAAGATTCGACTGTGTTGCTGTTCACAACAGTAGATGGTAGTTTATTCCAGTAATGGAAAGCTTAAGGGAACAAGGAATATTTGTGAACATTAACTGTTAGTTCATCTCCACATTTTTCACAAACGGGTTTTTCTTCTTTCGACAAAGGAAAGTGTTACGTTTCGCCTACGACGCGCGGTATAGCCGGCGCGGATGCAACGGACGCCGGGGCTTCGTTCAAAGTGGCGGTCACTTTGACCCGTTCATCGCTGCCGCAACGCCTCCCGCCAAGCGCGTCCAGGCAGGTTTCAATGCCACGTGTCGTCGTGTGTGCGTGTGTGTGTGTGTGCATGTTGGTGCCCACGCTTGTCAAAGCACGGCAGCCGGGGAGAGGACCTCCCCAACTGGGAGGCGAGGAAGTCTGACCGGCGCCGGCCCGGCGGACGCGTCACTTCACGTCTCAACATGTCCGTGCGTCGCCGTCTCGTGCGACTCATCCCGAGCCGTTCCTTCTTCCCCTCGACTCCGAGGGTATAAAAGCAGCTGCCCCGGACGCCAAAGAGAGACTTCGATTTCTTCCGTCGAGTAACGTGGTCGCCCTGACCGGCTGCTCTTTTGCGATGCCAGAATAAACAAGTTGTTCTGTTGCCAGTCGACTCATCCTTTGCCAGGACCTTCGGATGTTTCCAGCTGTGCCCCAGGCCGCCAGGCCAACGCTACCCTTGGGGCTTGCAACCCATTTGCAACAACTGGTGGGGGTGATTAGTTGTTGCAAATGGGTTGCAAGCTCATGACTCAGTAACCAGCAGAGTTTTATATATTGTTTTTGAGTTATGGCTGTTGTTTTGTTGTGTATGATGTAGCCAAGCAATATAGTGATTGCATTTATGGAATGGAGAGCTGTAAGCATGCTTAGCGAGTCTGTGTAAATAATTCTGCTTGTGAGGTTCTCATTGAATATTTTTTTCAACGGCCAAGGAGACTGCGTAACATTCGGCAGTGAAGACGGATGCAGACTATGGAAGTTGTACTGTTTCCTCCCATTTCCCTTGTTCTACTGCGCCTCCAACGTACACATTTGTTTTCGAACCATCTGTGTAAAAATCCAAGAAGCCTCTGTATTTTTTCTCGAGTGCTAGGAATTTCTTAATGATATGTTCTTGTGGAGTTCGTTTTTTGTGGAAATGTGAAAGAGTGGCATCACATATTGCAGGAAAATTGTACCATGGAGGTAGTTGATCTCGCCTTTGTGCAACACAAGGTAATGTGTCCTGTACGTCGAGATCCTCGCACATATGTTCAAATCGCAAGAGTAGAGGCCTGGTGGCTTGCGGTTTATTGATGAATATTGTTCTGGAAGGACAGTTCGTTACAATTGGATAGCAGATGTGCTTTGTTAGACAACTTATTTGTAAGGATATACGAACAAGTCAGAGCGGTTCTTCTAACTTCAAGAGAAGATTAATTTCTTCTGTGTAGATGCTGGCTATCAGAGATGGCCTGTATGCGCCGCACGAGAGCCTTAGGACTGAGTTATGAACTGAATTCAATTTTCTTAAGTATGACAATCTTGCTGAACCTTAAACAATGCATCCATAATCTAAAAATGACCGCACTAAAGATCGAAAAATGTGCAGGAGGAATGCTTTATGAGACCCCAATGTTTCCTTGACGGCACCTTGAGTATGTTTACAAATTGTGACGCTTCATTTTTCAGCGAATTGATGTGCGGTAGGAATGCAAGTTTTTTTGTAGAAAGTTATACCTAAAAATTTATGTTCTTGTTTTAACGGAAGTATAATTTCAGATAGGTACAGGGTGGGATCCCTCTGCAAACCTCTTTTGAGTGAGAAAAGAACAGATACTGCTTTTTTGTGGGGAGAAATTGAACCCATTTCAGTCTGCCCAAACTGCAAGTCTGTTTGAAGTCAGTTGTGTCTGTCACTCGCAGGTTGATACGCTCGAGGATGTACATGCTATTTGAAGGTCGTCAACGTAAACATATAAAATACAAAATAGACATTGAAATTATTTCCGCTATGGAATCCATTTTCACTATAAATGCACCATTGCGGAACCCCATTCTCCTGAACGAATGTTTTAGAAAGTGTGGAACTTAGGTGTACATGAAATGAACGGTCTGAATGAAAGTCTTTCAAAGAGTTAATCATCCTGCCACGAATACCTAGGTCCACTAGGCCCCGAAGAATCCCAAACCTCCTGGTAGTACCATAAGCCTTTTCCAAGTAAAAAAATACTGCCAGACAGAGTTGTTTGTGTATGAATGCTTCTCGTACAGTGTTTTCAAGGCAGCCAAGATGGTGACTTGTTGAACACGCCTTCCTGAATCCATACTGGTGGATGTCCAAAATTTCGCTAGCTTTGAGCGCAAACATTAACCTTATATTCAAGATAATTTCAAAAGATTTTGCGAGACAACTCATGAGTGCTATTGTCTATAAGTACAAGGAGATGTTGGCGGCTTCCCATGTTCTAGACCGCCGAAAATGCTCCGATAGTATGTTTGTCTGTTCATTAATAGTTGATTGTATTCCTGAGGCAGTGAGAACATGCATTGTGAAGGGGGTGTAGCTGCCATTCATTTTGCACATATGCTCCCACATTTTTTTAGATGTGATTGAACAGTTTATGGAAAATATATAGTCTTGCCATGAAGTTTTCTCAGCGCACCTACGAATATGCCGGGCTGCGGCTCTCGCCCTTTTGAAATTCAGAAGGTTTTCATATGTTCGCTATCTACGAAAAATGTCCAAGACTTTGTTTTGTTTCGTTTTAGCTTCTCAGCATTCCTGTGTATATCAAAGCTTATCACTTTGTCGCACAACTCCCCGTGGATTGAGGAATAGACTACTGTGCGGCAGTGTTTATACAGGCTTTCTACATTTCATGCTCTAATCATGTTTGTGCAACAGACAAGCTGCATACGTCGCACGCAGAATAGTAAAGACAATCTATTCCCACGAAGTGGTGACTGCCATAAAGAGAGCGGAAAGGAAGCGAAAAAGGCGTCTAAATAAAACTGCTTATTTGGGCTTACTTGCGCCCACAATGGAAATGGACTGAATCCCTCGGCGGCGGCGTAGCAACAAGCGTGCTCGGCGGTCGTCGAACAGAATCCCCGCCGCTCTCGGCCGCGCTGAACTTAAAGGTGATAGCGAACTTTTCAGACGAAGCGTGTAAAGTAACCGCAACATCCTGGAACAACGTAGAGTCTGCTCTTCCAGGATCCGATAAATCGAGATAAATCTGGTTGCGTCTTGCATAGCAAACAAAGCTATAAAGCGGCGTGCCAGCAGCTTTGAAGAATGAACAAACACTGCAAAGATTTGCAGCAATACTCACCTCTCAAACAAGCATCGACCCAATGCTTAAAAACATAAGGTGACTATAAACAAAGCGGATTGCGCAAAATAAACACCGAATGGTCAAAAACAGCGTCCTTAATTTTGAGCGCGCATAATAAGGCTTAAGACGGACGTCATGGACAACTTCTGGTCGTACGTGGCGTCGCTGGGATGCAGTCATTGCGTCAGAGATGACTTCATAATCCAGTTCACCTAGCCGATGAAGAACCTTGTACGGGCCGAAATCGCGGCGCAAAACGCTTGTCACTCAATCCACAGCGGCGAATGGGCGTCCAAACCAAGACTTGGTCTCCTGGCTTGTATTCAGCGTTGCGTCTTCGTAGGTTGGGTTGTAGCGTCTGTTGTCGGTCCGCTGCTGGTCTTTGATTCATAATCGGGCAAGCCTCCGAGCTCTTCTGCGCGTTGAAGGTAGGCGGCAACGTCGACGTTCTCTTCTTCGGTAACGCTGGGCAGCATGGCGTCTAGCATAGACATGACTCGGAACACGAATACGCTAGAGGCATCCATGATACAAAAATATGCAACTCTAGCCTTGTCTTGTTATCACCTATGTACATACGAGCGTACTGAAGATGAATTCGAACTGCGCAGCGTTTGGGTGCCGCGGTGTTTGCATTTCTTTCCGACTCCCCTGTACGGTTTGTTCCGCTGTGAGCGTTCATGTTTCGAAAAGCATTCGTAAGAGGCATCTCAAACCATGGCAATTTCGGCATTGAAACGGAGGATCTTGGCCCCTATAGTTCTGTTTAAGGACCCCATGTTTCAGAACATGACAAAAATTTTCGCTCTACTATAAAAAATTCTGGGTTTAACTTCTCTCTACTGGAGTTATGATATTTAGGAAGAATGTGTCAACATCGCAGTTGAACATTTCTCACCTCAGAATACTAGCTGCATTAATTTGTGGTCCAAAGTGACAGCTGTCACACTTTGCATTAGTCGTCCACGGAATCCCTGGATCGATAGTGCTTTGTTACGATGGACATCGACAAAAAACATGTTTCGTAGAAAATATAAATCATAACCTTTCAACACAAGCCTTAACTTTAGGTTTAAAGATGTTTTTACACACTTCCCAGCATCCCAAAACGGGCTAAGCGTGAGTATCGTAAGAATCTGATAATAATTGGAATGACGCCACGCGAAACTTGCAAGTGGTTAAGGAGTTCTTGAAAAAAGACTCTCCTCAGCTTTCATTCTCAACATTATCAAGTAGTACTAACACAGACACTTATACTCGCGATATTGCTAACACTTTCAGTGCATATTTTTCTGCGTCCAGCAACCTTCGCGATGACGTCCCTTTGAATAACATATCACAATGTGCCCCTATTCCTTTGAGCTGTCTCCCACCACTGACTTAAATTGACTGGTGCAGGCTTAGACTGCGAAAAGCCGTCAAAAGTAAAATCTGTTTCTCACGCTGTGTCACCCAATATTGAAGTCTAATTAAGGCACGTGTGTTCAAGGCACGTGTGTTTCCTAGGAAAAGATAGCTGAGCAGTTCTTGTCTTTCAGTAGGATTTGAGTATGTTGAATCATGGCCGCAATTTGGATTGCTTCTCTATTAATTTCACAGAGGCTATTATCAATCTTGATCGTGAAGTACAAATACCTTACATTGGCCCATTTCTACCGCACAAGCTCTTTTGTGGGCCACAAAAAGCTCCAAGAGTTTGGCATTGACAAGCTCAAATTTTATTCAATCTTTGTTTAGAGCGAAAGCACTACTCCGGACGTATGAACCCTTTTAATGGGCTCCCAATAAACCTGAGCTTATTCGAGTTAGCCTGGTAAGCTCGGGCAAGTTCGCGCGTGCATCGCAACAGCTGTAGCCAATGAAAGGAGACAACGCGCCACCTAGGTCACGCAACCTTGTGGTGTCATCACAGGCTTCCCTGGCAGGCCGCAGTTAAAACAATGATTGGTTGGGAGAGGTTGCTGGAGAAGACCAACATGGGTCGCGCAACCCCTACTCTGATAGAAACAGCTCTTATAGAAACAGCCATCTGCCAGCGCTGTGGCGCATCGCTTAACCACGGCGCCACTTCGCTGGTAGTGGTATGAGGACTCGCCGCGCTTTATGAATGATAAGTCGAGAATGACTAAGTTCTCTTATATGGGCATTATCCACGATAGGTATCACGTCATACCCTCAAGGCGATGCTTAAGTGCCACCTTCAATTAAAGAACGAACACATGCTTTCGCACGTATACCCTTTTAATCACGTTGAACACTTACTACCATTTTTCACCTATTTATCAAGACTCTATACATTGGATTAGCCTCTAATATATTATGAATTATTGTGCTTCGCTTTCATTTCTTACCTTTCGCAAGACTTTTAGAGGTTAATATCTGTGTGCCAAATCGCTGTGACTCCTTTCTTTAATTCTATACAACGCTCTGTGTCAAGACCCTCCATGTTTTACATATCACTACTGGATATTTCGGAGTATTTATATTGTAACAGATAATGTACCTCATAATTGTTTCTTATATTGAATAATAAGTAAAATTAAGACTAGAAAAATTAATTTTGATAGCATATTGCGAAGTGCAAACTGAAGCAAATGTAGTTTCGGCGAAGGAGTAAATTATGTCGACTGCCGGGAGGCCAGCCGGCTATTAAAGTCACAAATAATAATAATAATATTCACAAAGTAATAATATGAAACTCTTCGATGTATAAAATGATGCAAACTGATCTTTCTCCTAGCTGTTGCTCTGCCAATTATTGTAGGGGGCCAGGGCGTTGTCAAGCTGTCTTTCACAGCTTTTAGTCCTGGCCCCTTTCTTTTCGACGAAAAGAAAAATAAACTTGACTTGACTTGACATGATTACCGGCGGTTTAAAACAACATTTAGAATAAAGATCCCGAGGTTCAAGTCCATTTTACTGATTTCAAAAAAGTTATATCCGGAAGCATTTTTCATCAGGGTAGGGTACGTTTGCCGTTATAGCTTTTGGCATTCGTGGCATTGATAACTAGAGGTCTACCAGGCACTATAGTAGCAAATTGAAACAACTGTTAGGATTTTAAAGTCTTACTTAGTGCTGTTCTGTTGCAGCGCAGTAAGCACTACTGAGTGTAGTTTTCAAAGCAGAAATTTTTGGCAGGTAGTTTTGTTTAGAGTGGTTTTTGATTTTCGAGTATTTTGCCATAAGAGCTACAGATGGTACACGGTGTTTAAACGAGCGCCGGGGGAAGCGCAGCTATACATGCTCGCTCTGGCAGCCGTTCAGCATTTGGCTCACCATTTGAGAAGCGTAGCTACAGGACAGCTTTCGAACACCATTTCTTGCGTAAACTGCCTGTCACATCAAACAAGAAGTTATCGTCGCTCGCTATGTGCAGTCGGAAAGATTTGATGACGCCGGCATTATTCCGCCTACGGAGCACAGCAGCAAGAATGTACGCACCACGACTGCGATTGATGCGTTAGAGTGTACGTTGACATTATAGTTCCCTCTGGACAGTGCGGCTATTGCCCCTGAGGGGTAAAAGCCCGTGGGAGCGGGTCGCATTGTGAAATCCTTCAACCATCATGTGACACCCATTAACACCGCCGAGAGAGAGAGAGAAACAACTTTATTGATTCGAGCTCGACGTCTGCTTAGACGCCGTCGATGGGAGTGGTTCCCTCTTCAAGGGACCCATATGCTTCCCTAGCCGCCTGGCCCCTGGAGATCAGGACGAGCTGGTCTTCCACGGCGGGGCTGGTTAGCGAGGTCTCCCATCGCTCGGTAAGGGAGGGTGAGGGATGGGGTGGGGTAGAAATCATAGAGCGGGACGTCATACGCCTAGCCTACTGACGCGCACCTCCCACTCGTCTCCTCCCAAACCTTTGTCTTCGCTTTCCCTCCTCTGCAGGGGAAGTGTAAAAGCTGCTTTTCTTCTCTGCACTTTGCACCCGCCAACCGTCACATCACGCCCTCTCTTCGTCTTCACTCTTAAATAAACATGAAAAAGAGGATTTTGTTCTCTCCACCATACCGAAAGAATTCTTCGCACATCACAAATAAGCTGACATATTAGGACGACAGAACGTTAATCAGGGCTCAAAGTGATGTATTAGCACTGCGCTGCCGTAAAAAAAACCTTTTTTATGTTCATGGAGCATATAGCAAGCAATTATCACCTCAGGCAACAACAAAGAAATATTTAAAGTTAGCCACTAAAATAAACGAGAACAGGAATACGTATATAAAGAAGCTTTTCAACCTGGGCGGCAGAGCTCAAGCAGAAGCATAGCTAGCTGCTATTCCCAAGGAAGAATGAATTCTTTTGGCGTGGCCGTGTTTCTGGCACTTGGTTCCACTGTGATTTCTACTAAACCTTCGAAGCATGACCTCCACAATGTAAGAAATGTTGTTTGATTTTCATACCTGTACCTCTATTATAGGTAGGCACATTCAAAGCTCCCGGTGACAGCTTAAGCTTCCAGTATGTTCATATCAGACCACAGATTGGTGATGAATTAAGAACTTAATCACCAACATGGCAGCCATTGCCATAAAGGCTGATGATTGAGCTTGGTTTTGCATAAGAGATGTCCAACAGCTAAAAGAACGCGTTTGTGTCAATAGATCTCTGTGAGCTTGCAGGATATTCTGTTATGAAGCGCTGACAAGACACCGTGTGGTCGGGTACATAGGAGGGGTGCCTCGATTTCGCTTGACTGAAACCAAAACTATGGATGAGATGAAAAATTAGAATTGTCCGAAGGTCAAAGCACACACCGCTATTTTATCCTAACTACTTTTGAAATTCCACAACGATAACGTAAATGTAGAGTATCTGCATCGAAAGCAAAATAAATACGGTTAGACATAGTGTTCTGATGCACATTCAAAGACATACAGACATTTAAACATTTAAAGTCATTTAAAGAAGTATATTTAAAGAAATATTGGCGCTAAGCATACCAGCTTAGCGCATTGATCAGCGAAGCCTGGTGTGGCAGGCCACTTTTGGCGTTTCACATGTGATTGCCTGGCTGCAGTCTCGAAAGTTCATTTAGCGTCGCTTTGCTCATGCGCATACCAGGCCGTCATACGATTCCGGTCATCTGTTAGATCACATTCCTGGCACACTTCATGGACTCCTGGCATAAGGCATATTGCTCGGCTTGCTTTGCGATGCAGACGTCATTTCTCGCTGCTACGCCCAACTTCAGCAATCTAGTAAAGAATTCATGGCAAACTGATTGTTAAATACCGGTGTACCCACCACTATAACACGGTTCAGTGGTGCAAACGCAGGGAAAGCGTCCAAATTCTCCCCCCTCCGCCCCAGCAAGTTTTCCACTTTCCTACTTCTGCAAATTGATACTGCAGGCTAACCGCTGTTGACGGCTGCCAAGGGTTTGGCCTCTTTCAAGCATCTTACTCTCCGCCTTCTATCTCTCGCATTCAGCATTGCCTCTGCCACGCTCCCTGCTTTCTCGTTCTCCCGTGGGTGCAACCCGTCGGCTCTGTTAGCGCTATACTATTCTTCCGCTGCTGGCGAGGCTATGGCAACAAGCGCCGCCAAGTTTCACTAAAGAAGCTTTACACCCCTCCCACTCGGCGGCCACTCAGTCATTGGGCCACAGAGTGGACTTGTCAGTAAGACCCTGCTTGACAGAAGATTCCATCGCGAAATGCTTCTCTAACTTGGGTAAAAAAAAGGTGAACAGATTTCGCGGTCAAATTTCTTGCGTCGATGAAATTTAGCAGCAGGTGCTGGCGTGCCGCTTGATCCCAGCCACCGGGGCCGACTAACGCACCTTCTCATCAGAAAAACATTTGGTCAGCCTGGTGCTTTACTTATTCACAACCTTTCATATAAATACATGGATTAACCACACGTCTTGAGTCCGCAGCGGCTGCGGAGCAACTGACAAAAGTTTGGTCAACCATGTGAAGCAGCGAACGATGCTAAGATTCGCTGAAGAGACACAGGCTGTTATTGAAAACTGAATCTCAGAATGTTTAACACTACCTGTTCAAGTATAGAGGTAAGCATAGCAGTACTATTTGATTAATTAGCGGGTAATAAATGACATGGCATCAGGCTTACTGAAGAAAAGAGGACAGACTAAGCATATGCAATACCGAAAAAATGGGCACTTTCTATGCTGTTCACTTTTAGCGTGCATACGCTATCTAGGTCCGCAATTCCTCATCAATGAGAATGCAGCTAGCAACAAAAAATTCTAGCATTGCCGATTAGGTGGCAATTCATGTACTTTAGCCAGATAAGAACTACATACACGCTATAGGCGCCTACATCCAGTCATGATGGCAAATAGCCGAAAACTTTTTTAAAGCATGGAACCGCTGGTGATCAAGCAAAAATTACGAAGGGAACTTAGGACTACGTACGTACTGTGAATACAAAATCACGCACGGCGTGTGTTCGGCTGCTGCGATGGCATTCTATTGTAATGGAGTGGCCAGCGAAGCTGACCAGCTCGCGCAGGCCGAACGGAAGTTGGTGAAGACAGCGATACCCAAACGCAGCGCAAGAAACGCAGTTTATCGCGCGGGGTGTTGTGCTGCGCTGATGGTGCACTGCTCTTATTTAGTCGCCGAAGGCACTTGCACAAGGTTATGGATGAAACAGAGAGGCAAGATGCCGGACCATAAGCAGGAGCCCTATTTGAAGCACAAGCGTCAGCCAGCAGCCTCAAGAACTTCGTCGTTGGCGTCGGCGGTTGATGTTCTTCATTCAAATTGCTCCGGCGGAAAGAGGAAGCTATCCTAGCGACTTGATGGGAGGAGAGGGTGTTGTAATGCTTTTTCAGGAGGCTGACGTGTAGGTTGTCGCGGCAGGGGCAGCGACGGCGATATTCGGAGAACGGCGTCACCGGTTCGATAATATAGTTGACAGGTGACGTGCGCTGCAAGATACGGTAACGCCCCAGATGGATTGGCGAAAATTTGAGAGCAGCCTGAACAGACCGCTAGACCAATGAACTAGCGGAGAAATGAAGAGAGGGCTTTGGTTGATCGGGCTCATGTTTGCAGAGGTCTTGATGTTCTGACGTGAAGGAGTTAGCCAGGTTGCGGCACTGCTCGAAAAGAGGGGTTAAGTCGGAGAGGGAGGTGCATCCTAAAATGTAGTTGTTGTAGGGGAGAATGGTTTCCATAACACAGGAAGTCTCGTGGCCGTATAGAAGAAAGAACGGTGAAAGACAGTTGGTTGCTTGAATTTGCAATATTATATGGCAATTAAGGAACGCTTGGACCTGATCCCTATTAGACCTGTCAGAATGAACGGACATGGCGGTCATGTACCCAAGGGTCTGGTAGAATCGTTCGGTGAGACCGTGGTTTTGACGGTGGTAAGGAGTAGACGTACAGAGATTTAAGAGCGTACATTTTTGGGCTAGTCGGTCAATCATGGTAAATACAAGGGGGGGGGGGGGGTACTGCGCCTGTTGTGTTATCTTCTTGTCCTTGTCTTTTTGTGCGCAGTACCCCCCCCCCCCCCTTGTACGTACAGTGAAATCTGAGGCATGCATCCAGGAGCTCGTGAACAGCTTCAGATAAGAAAGCACGAAAGCGTTCTCTGAGAAGTTCCCGAGGAGCGCCGTGACTCAGGAAGAACTTAAGGAGAATGGGGCATTGCAAGGGGCTTCCGCATGCAGGGAAGCCGTCTCTGCGTAGCATTTGATGTGGTTCACGGAGAAAATAATCTGGCGATTGCCGGCGGTCGTGAATAGGTCTTTGCCCACGTGGTCGAAAGGGCGACATGGGCACGCTAATGACTGTAACGGGCTGGTAGAGGGACGAGGATGCCACTTTCGCTGCTGACAAGCTTTGAAGGAAGTTTTATATGCCGCAGTAATAGCACCGCTGGCAGAGTCGCTCATATGTTTTTACCAAACCAGCGCAAGCAATGCGAGGGCCGGCATGGTGATGTGGGCAGATCTGACACCGGGGATGTCGTGGAATTAACAAAAACCACTTCCTGGCGTCCGGACCATAGTTGCGGTGGCAGAGGCAAGCGTCCCTGATTGTAAAATTGGAAGCTTGGTGACGAGGCTCGAGAGAGGCAAATTGTAGAGGCAGCATGTAGGCGTCGTGGAAGGAAGAAACATTGGATCCTGGCGTTGTTCAAAGGGAATGTGCGTAATTGTGAGCTCTGCGCGTAGCGAGACAGATAGTGGTGAAGAGAGCGTAGGAAAGGGCAGTGTCGAGAGTGAGAAGGCATTATCGCTTAAGTGTCTGTGGCGTGCCCTGGAAAGGACGCTTATGTCCCAATATCGGAGACGAAGTGGCCATCGGCCGAGTCAGTGCGAAAAATGTTTGAGTGAGGCCAATAGGAGAGGGTATAGTGGTGATCAGTGACCACGTTGAAGGAGCGGCGTTATAAGTATTGACGGAATTTTCTTAAAGTCTGCACTATAGCAAGGCACTCTTTTTTCGTCACGGTGTAGTTAGACTAAGCTTTGGTAACTGTACGGCTGCAGTACGCAACTACTTGTTCATTAAAGCCCTTCTTGCGCTGAGGAAGGATAGTACTAAGGGCGATTCCGCTGGCGTTGGTGGGCTCCTCAGTAGAGTTGAGAGATATTACCGATGAAGGATAGGCGGTGAAGTTGAAAGACGTTAGAGCGTAGCATAGGCGTCGTCGCAGACCGAGTCCCAAGAACACAGGTCGGCGGAAAGTTTAAGGAGCTTGGTAATTTCGCGATGCCATAGGCGAAATCGCTGGAAAAGCGGCGACAGTATGAGTATCTACCCACAAAGCTGTTCAGCTGTTTTCTAAAATTGGTTTACCGAACTAGGGAAGTGATCCACAGCTCATAGTTTGTCACGATCCAGCAGAAGGGCGCCGTCTTTTGAGACAAGGTGCCCGAGCATCGCCAGCTTACGGCTGCCAAATCTATGTTTATTGAGGTGCGGTTCAAAAACAGTAGTTACGAAGCCCAATATCTGGTTCAAGCGTTTCAGGCGCCTCGGTAAACAGGCCTCAAACATGATATCATCTAATTATAGTGCACAAAAGTTGTTCTTGAGGTCGTGCGAGATGTTAACCATGAATTGCTCAAACGAGGCGGAAGCGTTGCAAAGGTCGACACCCATCACTGCGAACTCATAGAGCGCATAAGGTGGTCGGACACAGTTATCGGAAGTTGCCAATAGCAGGAGCGCAGCTTCGTCGTCTTTGCACCGGCGCATGATCTTCGTTTTATAGAATTCACAATGAGCACGCATCCTGGCGTCCTGAAAGCTCTGGAGAAGCTGGAGAAGGAGAGATATGGTGACGTCAGTAAAGAAGTGAAGAGTGACTTGAGAAAACTAGTAAGCACACAGTCCATCAAACAGGGGATAGACGGAAAGTAGCGAAATTGAATCTGACGCTGTATAAAAAATATTTCACTTCAGTATTGTATGACGACATTAGTTTCGAAGCACTCAACGGTAAATTACAAGGTATAATGGTTCAATGCCCAGTATAACTACGAGAAGGGTGTGTAGACAGGATGCTGGCAAGCTCGGTTTGAAGACGAACTGTTTAAGAAACTCTGATGCACGGAAGACGCTAACCCTATCGACAGCGTAAAACTGGAAGAGCTATCAAATTTAATCAATAAACCTAAGGTAACCGCCATAGGAAATTATACGGAGGTGACAATTGAGCATGTGCAAAAGCGTAAATACGGTCAAGAAAAAACTAGGCATACACCCGAAAAAACAACGAGGTCAATAATAAAGGGAGGGGGGGGGGGGCGTAGAAAAACTTCACAGCCTACATGTACCATTACAGGAAACTAAGAAGCCTTAGCAACTGTTGCAAAGATAGAAATCAGGCGCTGAGGAATTGGTAACTAGAGAGGTTTTGAAGGATGGTGGAAAGATCGTCATAGAAAATCCGCCCAATAATAAACCACGATACCTCATTACTTAGACTCTACAGGTTTCTGGCAGACTACTACCACGGTCTTAATCTATTAAAAAGGGAGTGTCAAGAACATGCAAATTCCTTAGCGGTCATCTTGTTATTAGCAGTTTTCAAAGTATTTCGGAAGGTAATCGCGAATATAATTCGAAAAACCTTATACTGCAATCAACCAAAGCATCAGGCTGGCTTTTGTAAAAGCTTCCTTGTAAAAAAAACACATTAACACTGCCAACCAGGTGATAGAGATAAGCGTGGAATATTACCATCCTTTCTAAAATCCTTCGTAGATAACGAGAAAGCATTTGACTCAATCAAAATCACAACATTCATGCCAGTATTGCGGAAATCGGAGGAAATAACAATGCTGCAGTGTAGCGTGCTAGGGTTATTTGTGCTTCTAATATATTTTACCGACACTGTCAATTTGATAGCTGACTCATTTCAAATCAGACTCTTTCCTGACGACTGCCTTTAGATGCATCAAATTAAGAGCCATAATAAATAAATAATTCTAAACTCGAGCGTTCATAACACTCCTGACTGGTGTAGTGGGTTGCATACTATATTCAACCCATAGAGGAGAACCTACATGAAACTAGCAAGCACTTTAATTACTCTTTCGTTTCAGTACAGTCTTCCGTCACATCCTCTAGCTGAAGCCAGAGAATACAAATTCCTTCAAATTATTATTATATTATATTAACTGAAACAAGTTTTTAACGTATGTTCATCTTGCTTTCAAATGCCTTCTATCATAACACATAAACACAAGCAAGCTTTGCCTATGTAAAGCTCTTAGCATTATCAGCAATAATAAAATTCAAATTAGAATGTGCGGGAAAAGTTTGTGATTCCTACACAAGCATTAAACATTAACTGACTTTAAATCATCAAAATATAGCTGCTTGAGAGATGCTTCTCAATGTCGCACCATAGACTCACAAATCTTTTCAATGTCGCACCATAGACTCACAAACTGATGTTATCAAGCAACACAACTTCTAACATTCAAAATACCACGAAATATTCACTCAAACTTCTGTTCTTGCTAAAGCATTAATAATTGTTAATGAATCCCTCTCCTTAGCTGAGTCCCGTTATTGCCCGTCTGTCAGGGCATCGCCACAAACAACTAACTGCTTACAACTGTTGAAAAAACGCTTTAAATATTCGCATTTTTCATGTAGAACAGCACAACAGAACCGACTGCCGCCTCAGTTAGCAAGAAAGCTTAACTGGATAGAGTTAACTGAATCTTGGCTACCAGAGACTAGACTGCTATGACCTAGCCACTCTTGGGGATAGTTAGGGATGATTGTTAATAGAGAATACTATAGTAATATGCGTTTCGCTGATGACACTGCCTTGCCATGTCACCCAGGGAGTGTAATGCAAAACCAGATTTTTGGCCCAGACAAAGATTTTAACCATGGGTATAAAGGTTATCATGCGGGAATTTAGGCTCCTATTCAGCAGTCTCGGAAGGCAACTGCAGCTCACGATAGGCATCGGAAAATATATCCACTTAGGCTACGTTGGACCTTATATCCTGTCCACGAGAGTGAAAGAACTAGAAGAACAGGGATGAGGTCTAGGGCATTTCGCAGGTACTAATAAATTATGAGGTTCTCTTTAGCAGTATCGCTAAAGAGAGAACTTTACAAAAGAAGTGGCTCTTATTGGTAGCCATATTCGAAGAATAAACATGGAGGGTAATGGAAAGGGTTGCTTGTCGTGAAGCGCTGATCATAGAGGCAAGAAAACTAGGTCTATACGAGAAATACTTAATACTTACAATAGCGTGAAAGAGAAGACACAAAGCATCAGACACTAGGAACGCCTGTATTGCCTGCTTCATTTTTTTTTCAATTCTTTGTGTGCTCTTAAGTAGGAACATTAACAAACAAGCTCAGGTCGCTATACTTGGAAAAACACGCTGTAGGTGCCGGGCAGCATGCCTAACGTGCTGTTTTGGTCTTTCCCTATAGTATTATTCTGAACTAAAATTTTGAATAGTTTAGGCACCTGAGGCTTCAGAAATGCGAAGGAAAGTACTGAACCCCAACTGGAGTGCTCTTCTTTGTAACGTGCATATCTTCGCGGAGATGTTTTTTTTATTTTACATGTTTAGTTGTATATCTTTGAGCGTGAGTCATTCCTAGGTTGTTTGCAGCGTTCTTCTGCTTTCGAGAAAGTAATGATGTCGTGTGTGATCAGTGTGAGATAAGGCCGCCTGCTGCTCCAAAGCTTTAAATCAGTGGGCCTTCTTTTTAAGTGGCACACATTGCTTTACACATATGGTTTTCTTCTCCTGTGACTTAATCTGACAAAGTTTTGCATTCCTTTCTTTATCAGGCTTTAGACACGGAAGAAAAAATTTGGGCTGTTTTTCGAAGTTACCTGCTGAGCGGACCAAATGGAGAACACATTTGCGTTTACGCTAAAAAACTAGAGCTCAAAGAAGATAATTACAAGTTTGAGCAAGGTTTCAAAAAGGGGTCTCAATGGTGAGTGTTCTTATGAATTTAACCCAGAGTAAAGCTTGGTGTATACACTATCATGAAACACTTTTTTATTTGAGAACACGGCGATATTCGCCAGTGTGCTTCGTAGGGAAATGAGGTCTTTGAATTTTTTTGTAGATTCATGTAAAGCAAGAGAAATTTGGAATAATTTCTGCACTAGAAAGCTACATGCACCGCATCTTGAGATGGTTGATAACTCCGGGCACCGTAAAAATTTGGCCAGTTTTTCAAAGGGTCGCTACTGGCTGACAACAGTACTCATGAGCAAGGTCTTTAAAGGGGTCTTCAATTAAACATTATGAAACCATATTTTAAAGGGCAGCTTTTAAAAGGCACCGAGAGCAGCGGAGGATAATATACGGCGAAAATGAGAGACCGCGAGGAGTAAAGCATAGGAGGAGTGTACGGCCGTAGAGTGAACCAGGGCAGGTTTTGAGGAGCGCGCGCTCCCGTCTAGAACTGCCGCGCGTGAAGGCAGGTTGGACGGCTACGACTCACGACACGTGAGTAGCGCGCACCGTCAGGCCTCTTCGATTTGGCTGTACTCGCTGCACTAGTTGTGTGGAGTTCCGCAGCGGTGCCGCGAGCGTGCAGTGACAGTTAAATTGCAGCTTGCCACTGGCTTCTTCCAAAACGAATAGCCGAGTGCAGGCCAAGTCTCCTGCTAGCCTGCAAAAAACAACCAGCTGTTTGCTGTCGGCGCGACGGCCGCCAGCATATCAAACCATGTCAAGAATTTTCAAGCTGCATAGCCCTTAAGGTGGCCAAGAGCCTGCCCCAGGATATCGTCGTTTTACTAAAAAAAAAGTCCTTGCGTGTACATGCACAGATGTTTTACTAATATGGGCTGACAAATGCTGCTCATGGCACTCGATTTGGCCCCTTAGGTTTACAATTATGGCGTCATGAAGTTACCCACCTCCTCCCTTCAAGAGGTAGCAGTCATCATTTCATTTAAACTACTGTTGGATCTTTTCTGAACTACACATGGGGGCCGACGTATTGCTGCACTGCAGCTGCACTTCCAATTCCGAGAGCGCAAGACAGCCAAGAACTAGTGCTGCACAAATCTGGCACTCTTTCAGAACGAAGAACGAAGTGCAGCAGGCGTGCGCTGCACTGGCAAAACGAAGGTGAAAGTGCTGCACTCCTTCAACTGGTGCAGAAAGTGCAGCCCAATCGAAGAAACCTCTACTCGGGAATGACAACCACTGTAAGGTATTCGCGCTCCTCAGAGATGGCATCAGAGTAGCGCAAAGCGTTAACGAACTGACTTTTCGCCTGAGGCAAGGTTCATCGTCGGCGGAACGCGTCTGCGCTGCCTTAGTCGAAACCCAGACCCACCTCCATTGCGTCTGCGTATGGGCTCCCCTACGGCTACACATGCCGTAGCAGCTTAGCTCATAAATCGTACTACTGAGAAGCGGTATCGTGGAGTAAATTTTTTTGCCCCCAAAAGGGAGAGTTGCCGCCAAGGTGCACATATGACTGCAATGTTGAAGAACGCATGTCGAATATTTTTATACAAATTCTTTTCCATCAATGAAAGCTCGCTGTGAACTTCATGTATTTCGATGCTCAAAACAATATCAGTTGAGCTCCAAACCAAGTTCGCGTCACAAAACATTAAATAAGCCGTAAATAAGCAAAGCCGCCATAGCGAAAATTACGGCGCAGCTTAGTGTGCACTTGCATCTCCTTACGTAGGGATGTTCCAGCGAAAATTCTAATACGAAATTTTTCAGTCATCATGTCAGAAAAGATGTAATACTCACAAGAAGGAATACAATGAAATTTTTTCGGGAAAGAAATTTTGGGGTGTTCCAAATGCCAAATTTTGGGCAGGGCAAACCGCGAGATTTCGAGAGTAGGCAATGTGCTGAATTTTAGGCTCGGCAAGCTGCGGAACTTTGGGAGTGGGCTAAGTTTTGAAGGTGGACCAAGTGCAAAAGTTTTGGGATCTAATAATGCCAAGTTTCCGAGGTGGGTTAGCTACCAAGATGTAGGGGTGAGCCAAATGCCAACTTTTCCACGTGGAAAAAATTGCAACTTTTTTAACTAGGCCAAACTTTGTTGGTCGTTAGCAATTTCTAAATTGACGATGCTCTGCCAACTGCCAAATTTTCCCTCGTTACGCTGTTTCGCAGACGAGGGAAGATATACTACTAGCTCGTTTGACAAACATATGAAGGAAGCCAATATTTTCACCTTAGTTTCTGTGGCTGATGAGTTACTTCACATGTATGTCTAACAAGCAAAAGAATCTGCGAGGTAGGTAAGTATTTGTCTATCTTGAAAGAAATTAATTCACGAATTCATTGTGCTGCAGGCGAAAAGAAACTCTATATGGAACGCTTTCCCCGGAGGACGGTGATGCAGTGCTGACCGTCAGGAGTTATCCAGGTAAGTGGAAAAAAATTGTGCCTTTCTTTTACAGCGACCGCTCCTAAAGTGGGGTTCTCTCATGTCCTTTAGCATGCCTGTGCTGTACCAGCCGTAGCAGTTATATTAAAGACGACATTGCGGCGGTGTGGCGCATTATCCTCATTGCGGAAGGGAGATTAATGGAGCTAGTTAGGAAAGTCACGCTCTTAACATTGCATCTATGCGGAAGAACAGAGGCAAAATTGGGACCCTGTCGAACTAAACATAACACCTCCCGGTGTAGTACCGAAGCATGTGCTGTCCGACATGATACTGCATTCCTTGCAAACCACATTTCTTACACTGTAAAGCACCTGCTATAACTATCCTCAAAGAGAAGCAAAATCAGCGCCTACTCCTAAGTGTCCAATCAAATGAAGCAGTTGAAAACGCATAATATTCAACCCCTAGCACTTACCTCCACATTGCGTATCACCCGTTATTTTTGTTTTGTTTTAGTATGAAGCGTTTAGCTAAGACCATTACAAGCGCTTCCAAGTTGAAAACGTAGGGAAACATTAACCTGCAGTGGATGTGTCACCTGAAGTAAGGTGCACTGCTTGTTCTATAGCTCTGGGAGTGGTGCTGTGGCCTCTGTCTTCGATGACCGGTTAAAAAATGAGTACAGTTCTCGGTTCAGAGAGCCCCGGTTCTAGAACGTCAAATATATTGTTTTTCTGAATTTGTCTTACGTGGTAAAGGATTTAAAGGTGTGTACTTCGGTATATATGGGCTCCGTTTGTACCTCATGCGGCTAAGTTGGGTCTGTAGAATAACTAGAGTGCTATTTTTTCTAAAAGGTAGTCATTCACTGTCGCGTCGTTCGCAGAGCTCTTTCTATGCTGAGTTTTCAATTACCCCTCTCAGATGTCTCGATATCTCGACAGAAGAAATCGAGGCAGTGCTGGCGGGCTAAAACATCGAGTAGATTTATTTTACAGTCGGAAGCTGGAATACCGAACCGTGAATTAGAGAAGTAACACGAAACGTTTTGCTAGCTAAATAGTAAAAACATTGAACTGAATAAGAAACGTAACGCCAAGATAAACCGATGTATATCTGTCATTGCCTACTGTAGTCTGCTCGAGCAGTCTGCTCGAGCTTCCAGCACGAGACCATAAAAAATGACAGCGGTTTTTCAGTCACACCGATGGTCGAGGGATAGCTTTCTTTCTTCATTTACTATGATTTTAATGTTTCTTGTCTCATGGTTTGCGGGTGCTAAATGTACTCAGATTAAGTACTAAGCTAGGAGATCGAGTATATTAGCAAAGATCAAATTTGGAGGTAACAATCGAGTTAAATTGGCCTATCAAATGAGCCTCAATATAGATTTTGTCCAAATCCTAGGTGAAATTTTTGGAGAGTGAAACTGGGCCTAGTTAGCATACGGCCAAGGTCAAGTATGGCGAGCTCTTTATATTCCTTTCAGTCAAATTAGCCTGGATATCAATTTTGAACGAACTCCGAGGTCATATTTCGCGGGTGAGGTAGGGCAAATTTGAGAAATGGCCAAGGCCACATTTTGAGGTTTCCAGCATATTGCTCATGGTCAAATTAGCATGGGTATCGTTTTTGGTCCAAATCCAAGGCAAAATGAGGGCTGGGTGCGTCACGTTTAAAGTACACCAATGTTCCAGCCAAAATCACTTTAGCCTGGACATCGGGATTCGTCAAAATTGGTAAAGGTTGAATTTCAGAGTTTGAAGTGGGCCATCTTCTTGGAGGGGAGGTAGTTCAATGTTGACAACAACCTGGGCTAAATTTGAGGCGCCGTTGTATTTGCCATAGTCAAAGTATGTATCGACACCTGGCCTAAGGCTGTTGCTATGGGATCGCTGAGTCGAAAAGCCATTTCAATGTCAGATGAACTATTCTATTGAAACTCGAAAATCATAGTAGAGCTGCACTCTAAAGCTGAGATTAGGTAGCAGCTAGTACTTATCGGGCAAAATGTTCGCTCCACTTGTAATTCAATATGGCTCTGTTTTCGGCCAAGCATTGCCTTTAGAACCTATCAGCTACGCCGCAGTGTCTCATTGTTCGCAGGAAAGTGCGCCAATTGAGCACTGTAGACTACGGTCGTGCTCTCTATACAGCCACAGCGTCGTAATGGAGATGAAGGAAGCAAAACATGGCAAAACCTCTGGGGTAGTAGTGAACTATTAGGAAGACGGTAGTGATAGGTGGCAACCACTGTTCGCTTAGCAGAGGCGGTAATCTTGTTGGTGACCACATAAATACAGCTGGTGGTTGTTCTGGCTACACCACTTAGTTTCTGACGGTGAATAACTATATTAAGCAGCGAGCCTTGGTGGCTGTACTCAACCCAACTTACAGCTTTCCGCACAGGAAATAAAAAAACTAGTGCTTTCGCTTCATTTACAAGTTATTTGTACTTTTAACAGTAGATAAAGATGAGCCTATCGTGTTTAATGTGTCACCACCGCATCTGCCTTTCTCAGAAGTGCTCGCGGTTCCGTGGCAGTCGATGAAAATTGTGCACAAGTGGCTCGTTGCCTATAAGCACTGAACAATAATTGCTGTGAAAAAGGGTTTAATAGCCTTGAGAGAACCAGGCACTTAACGGTATTCTGGCCGCCGGCGGTTGTTCTAAGATCTAGAAACCAGCGCGCGCTCAGCAATAGCACTGCCGCTACCGCGTTGGCACATCTTCGTCGTTATAATGGCCCCTGGTGATGAAAGAAGCCATCTTGGTGACTCTAGGCGTAGTGCACATCACGGGGTCATGGTAAGGCTTCAGACGGCTGATATGAACCGTTTTACGGTCACGACGGCGAAGGTCAGAGGAGGGTGTCAATGGTTCGACGACATAGTTCGCAAGAGAAGGTTGAGAGAGAACACGGTAAGGTCCGTGATATTTGGCGAGGAATTTGGACGACAGGCCAGAAGAGCCAGCAGGGATCAAGCGCCAACCAAGTGAGCCAGTGGGAAGGGGTACGTGGGTTTGACCAGCAGAATCTCGGCGCTCGTTTTGTCGATCCTGTTCATCGGACATGAGGGAAGGGGCGAGCTGGCGGCATTCCTCGGCATACTGGGCAATTTCAGAAGCAGGCGCGCAGTTGGATTTCGACAAGGTAAGTTGTTGGGCGAGTTGGTTTCTACATTCCACAACTACAGCGCAATGAACGGGGCGTAGAAGAAGGACACAGGCAGGGATAGAACACAGCACTCTGGGTAGTAGGAAAGACTTGTGTCAAGCATACTTGTAGGTTCGCGTCCGTAAAGAAGAAAGAACTTAGAATATCTGGTGGTAGACTGGATGGCGGTACTATATGCGTAGGCGAAGAACATTAGGACGGGGTCACAGCTAGGATGGCCTGGACTGATGTAGTACATGGTGAGCATGTCACCGGGTGTCCGGTTAAACCGTTCGTTGAGGCCGTTGGTCTGAGGATGCTACGCTGTGCAGGTTCTGTGAACGATGCGGCATTCTGCGAGGAGCGCCTGGACAACCTCAGATACAAAGACACGGCCGCGGTCGCTCAGAAGCTCGCGAGGGGCGCCATGGCGTAGAAAAAAAGGCACATCTCGCGCTGCATCCGACGTTTATACAAAACGCGTGAGATGGTTTGTGGAGGCTATAACCCAATGGCTACCAGAAGGGAAGAGGGCAGGGGCCTGTAAAGGTTGATGCCGACGCGATCAAAGGGACGGGCAGGGCAAGGTATTGGCTACGACGTCATCGCATTACAATGTCTACTTACCCCTCTCTTGAATAACCCTGCTACTTGTGCTGTTCTGATTCAAATGGTTCATCTCTTCAGCAGCACAATTCCTACACATTCCCGATGAGTTCCTTCGTTACTCTCATTTCTCCTGCATAATCCCTGTACAGAGAAGTGCTCTGTGTTCCTTTGCTGGACAAGGATGTATCTCTCTGTAGCCTGACACTGTGTTTAGACCAACTGTGCCTGTGACTTTATCTGTGTTGACATTATTTGTGACATTATCTGTGCTTCTGACTGTCTGTGGTGTCCGGACTAGCTGTGCCTGTGAATTTATCTGTGCTGACATTCTCTGTGATATTATCTGTGCTTCTGTCTGTTCTGTGTCTTTGGGGTTTTATGTTTTTTGTTTGTTGTTTCTATTTTCCTGCTTTTCTTTTTAAATTAAGTTTTTTTCAGCTTTTAGGTCCTTTTCATTTTTTATTCGCTGTAAGCCTGGTAAAGCGTTGCTGGTCCGGTCTCCCTCTCTTTCATTTATGTTTATTTTTGTATTTTTTATGAGGACCAATAAAAGGGTAAATTGCCAGAAATGCACTGCGGTGGGGACTTGCGGCTTGCGCAGTCAAGGCATGAGTGAATGTACTTGCGTAAAAAGCTGTACATTCCACGCCAATGTAACCGGTGCTGAAGCCGAGTGTAGGTTTTCAAAACATCAGCATGAGCAGTCTGGGGGTCGGCATAGAACGAGGAACAGACTTCTCCTCGTAGGCGGCGAGAATTTACGAGGAGCCATTTTCGACCGTTTCGCAGGTAATTAGGACGATATAAGACACCGTCATGCAGAGTGAAGTGGCGGGCTTCACGCTGAAGGGAGCGAGAGGTGGCTGCCGTAGGGCGCCCAGAGAGAAGGTGTAAGACAGATCTAATCCAGGGATCCTTACACTGTTCCTCAAGCATGTTGGGTGGGCGCAACGAGGACTGCAGAGAGCCAATGCTGGAGATGGTCGCAACGTCGTAAGGAAGCGGAGACCGGGAGAGGGCGTCAGCGTCAGAGTGCTTGCGTGCGGAGCGGTAGACGACTCTAATGCGGTACTCCTGAAAACGCAAAGCCGAACGGCCAAGGCGACCTGATAGATCCTTCAACGACGACAGCGAGCACAAAGCGTGATAATCGGTGACTACATCGAATGGGTGACCGTAGAGGTAGGGTCGAAGTTTGGTTATCGCCCACAGAATGGCCATGCATTCTTCATCTGTACCGAAGTAATTAATCTCGGCCTTGGACACCGTGTTGCTTACATAGGCGACAAGGTATTATTGAAATCCACGTATTTGCTGGGTGAGCACAGTACCAATGCCCACGCCGCTAGCATCCGTGTGTATCTCTGTCGCGGCGTTAGTGCCGTAATGAAGAAGGATGGAGGTGAAGTAAGGAGCCAACGTGAGCGAACAAAAGCTTCATTGCACAAAGAGGACTATGAAGTCAAAAAGCTCTGGGCTTGAAGCCGCGTCAAAGGCGCAACGATGGTAGCGAAATTTCGTATGAAGCGCCGAAAGTACAAACTGAGGCCAATGAAACTCCGCAGTTGTTTAAGAATAGACGGCTTTGGAAAGTACGAAACCGCGCGATGCATTGTCGGATACGGAAGGATGCAAGCTTTGGATACAACATTGCCGAGTATGGCCAGTTGGCAAGCTCCGAAGTGGCATTTCTTGAAATTTAATTGCAGGCCTGCGGCGGTGAGGCAGGTCAACATTTGCCGTTGGCGAGTCAGATGTGTGGAGAAGTCTGCCTAGAAAACGACGATGTCATCGAGGTAGCAAAGCGACGTCTTCCAGCGCAAGCTACGCAAAACGTTATCCATCATGCGTTAGAATGTTTTGAGGGCATTGCAAAGGCCAAATGGCATGACGCTAAATTATTATAATCCTCGGGCGTGAAGAAAGCAGTTTTTTCACGGTCGGATTCAACCATTGTGATTTGCCAATATCCAGAACACAGATCCAGTGACGAAAAGAATTCCTCGCCTCGCAGGCAGTCGAGGGCGTCATCTATTCGCGCCAGAAGATATACATATTTCCGATTTATTGTGTTCAGGCGGCGGTAATTCGCACATAATCTTAAGGAGCCATCTTTCTTCCGAACCAGCACGACCGTCGATGACCAATGGCTGTGGGACGGCTGTATAATCCCGCGCTCGAGCATGTCGTCCATTTGCTCGGTGATGACTCGACGTTGTGTTGCTGACTTGCGATAGGGGCGCTGTCGCAGAGGTGGATGGGAGCCAGTATCGATGGTAGAGTGTACATATTGTCGCCGACAAACGTAGGTCGACACGAAAGGGGGCTTTTAATCCGAAGGCCAAGAAGACCAGCAGCGCGCGCCCGAGCGGGAACGTCGTCCTCTTCGCTTCCACACGAGCCCAGCCATGCCGTACAGCCGCATGGCGGCGCTCGCAGAATGTGAGCAGTGTGGCATTGCCCCCCTCCTTTTAAGAGGCATCGCCTCGATGCCTCCAGCAATGGGGAAAACAGAATTGAGGCACCGAAGGTGCGAAGGTGCGTGTGGCGGCGGCACTGAATGTGAACTCCGACAATGGCTAACGGGCGTAATACGGTTTCATTCGGGCCACGTGGACGACTTCAGACTGGGGCGGTCGAGAAGAGCGGTCGACTCGTTGAAGGAACACTTCATAGTTGACCTCGCTGAGTTGACGTAGCACTTCGTAGGGGCCGAAGTAACGGCGCAGAAGCTTTTCAGAGCGCCCGCTCAAACCTATAGGGCTCCATACCCAGACGTGCTCGCCGGGTTGGTAAATCACCTCCCTCTGGCGGAGGTTGTAACGCCGGGCGTCAGTTTTCTGCTTGTGTCGAATCCGTTGTCTAGCAAGGTGGCGAGCCGCTTCTGCATCACGAATGAATTGGTCAACGCCGGTGACAGACGAAGCGGCACAATCTGGGAGCAGCATGGCGTCCAGCATTGTCAGGGCGTCCCGGCCATACACCAAATGGAAGGGAGTGAAGCGCGTCGTTTCTTGGAGGGTGGTGTTGTACGAAAACGTGACGTAAGGGAGTATTTCGTCCCAGTTGCGATGGTCAGCGTCGACATATATGGACATCATATCTGCAATGGTCTTCGTTTGAGGATAGTAAGCAGTCGTTTTTCTATGAGTGGTGCCACTCAGACACAGGACCTCATGTGTAAGTGCCGAGGTAAACGCGGTTCCCCGGTCAGTTAATACAACCGCGGGGGCGCCGTGGCGAAGCACAATGTGGCGAACAAAGAACTGTGCAATTTCAGCCGCGGTGCCACGGGGAAGAGCCTTCGTTTCACAGTAGCGGCTGAGGCAGTCCGTGGCAACAACAATATACGGGTTACCCGTGGAGGACACTGGGAACGGGCCTAGTAAGTCCATGCCGACTTGCTGAAATGGAATTTGCGGTGGATCTATTGGCTTCAGAAGGCCGGCCGGATTCGTCGGCGGTATCTTCCGTCGTTGACACTCACGACAGGTTCTAACCTAGCGTTGGACGACCGCAACAAGCCGAGGCCAGTAGTACCTTTGGCGGAGGCATCCCAATGTTCTAGGAAAACCAAGGGGGCCAGAAGAAAGATTGTCGTGGCATGCAGCGAGAACTTCCTGACGAAGTGCGGTTGGGACAACGAGGAGATACACAGTTTCGATGGGGCCGTAGTTTTTCTTGTAGAGGACTCCACCTATTAAGCAAAACGACGAATGTCCGCGTGATAAAGAGGCTGGGCGGAGACGGAGCGGTTCCTTCGAGATACTAGATTAGAGGCAGCAGTTCGCAGTCGGCCCTCTGGTGGCGGGCAAGGTCGTATGTGGTGACAGCGCCGAGGAAAACAGAATCGTCGTCGGGCTCATCTGGTGGGCACGGAAGAGGAGCTCGGGAGAGACTGTCTGCATCGCTATGTTGCTGACCTGACTTATACACGATAGTGACGTCGAACTCTTGCAACCGAAGGCTCCACCGTTAGTACGGTGGAGCCTTACGGTTTCCATCATACAGTTGAACGTTGCGGGGGCTGAACACAAGCCGAAAGGAAGCACCTTAAATTCGTACAATCCGTCAGGAGTAACGAAGGCGGTCTTTTCTCGGTCACGTTCATCGACCTCGATTTGCTAATAACCGCTACGGAGGTCGAGTGATGAAAAGTAGGTAGCATGGCGGAGGCGATCTAATGAGTCATCAATGCGCGGGAGTGGATATGCATCCTTTTTGGTAACGTTGTTGAGACGTCGATAACCCAAGCATAACCGTAGGCTGCCATCTTTCTTTGCGACGAGAACAACAGGTGATTCCCAGGGACTCGTCGATGGTTGTATGACGTCGTCGCGGAGCCTTTCGACAACTTGGAGGCGGATGGCATCACGTTCCTTCGACGAAACACGATAAGGACGCTGACATAGTGGTCTCTGGTCACTATCGACGAAAATGCGGTGCTTAGTTGTTGGCGTCTGAAGAACCTTAGAGGTTGACGCAAAACAGTCGTGGAAAGAGTCATTAAGGCTTTCCACGCGGCGTTTCTGATTGGGCAGAAGGTAAGAGTTCACGTCGATCGTAATGGCCGGTGCCGTGTCCTGTTCCGCTGTTCCGGGGTCCGTTGTGGATAAGGCGCATTGGACGGCACGCTCTCCAAGTTCTTCAAAATGGGCAATCACTGTGTTTTTTGTCAAATGTTGAGGTTCACTACTAAAGTTCGTCACTAAGAGCTCGGTACGCGCGTGAACAAGGACGACAAGGGCGTGAGCAGCGCAAACTCTCCGAGACAGTACCAGCGACATGTTCGCTTCGGCAATGCCCCGAGTACCCAAGCTGGTATCACACTTGACTGTGACAAACTTGCTTGCTCTCGGCGGTATCGATGTGTGGTCGTCAGAGAGGCGTAGTGCTGCTCTGTGCGGCTCGAGGTCTGTAGCAACGGCTCGCTGTGTCGAAAACAATACCAATTGCTCATGCAGGTTGACAACCGCGCCATACTCTTTAAGGAAGTCCATGCCGAGAATCAGTTCTTTGGAACACTACCGTAGCACGGCGAAGGAGCCAATGAAAGATGCACCTTGGATCTTTATACGGAAGGTGCAGGCGCCAACCGGCGTCACCACTTGGCAACCAGCTGTCAGTATCTGCGGCCCATGCCAAGGTGTTAGAACCTTTCTGAGGGTCGTGGCTAGGTGGCTGCTCATAACCGAAAAGCCGGCTCCGGTATCCAAGAGTGCTGACACGTCATAGCCATCGGCGGCAACAAGAATTTCGGCGGCGCAAACAATTCTTTGGCAGCTCGTCGGTGAGGTGTTTGGTGCCGTCGTCGATGGGGTCGTCGGTGAGGTCTTCGGTGTGGTCGTCAACGCGGTCGTCGGTGGGGTCGGCGGTGGCATCGTCGTTGCGGTAGGCGGTGAGATCGTCTTTGAGGTCCGCGGCTGGGGTCGTCGGCGTTCGGGTCGTCGCATACAACCGTCGGATGGAGGCTGTTCACTCTCTGCGGCAGCGGCGGTCCTACCCCCGGAGGCCGCCGTCTTGTTTTCCCGGCGGGGGGACGTGCGTGTGAATTGGCCAGCGGATGATGCGTTACTGGGAACCCGTCTTGGAGACGGCGAGCTAGACTGACGTCGTGGAGGCGTTGAGGGGAGTACATTATCGGCCAGGTACTGCTCAATGTCTCGCGGTCTCTCACCATAGCGTGGTCGAGGTGCGCTCGGTTGAAATCCTCTTAATACCATCCGCCGGTATGGGCAGTTGCGGATGACATGACCAGGCTCCCCGCAGTGGTAGCATAGTGGCCGGTTGTTGGGTGTGCGCTACACGTCCTCTTTTCTAACAGGGCGCGGGCCGTGAAGCTCGACGGGGGGAAGGTATTCCTGCGCTGGTTCGGCAGCAGGGCGGAATTACTGTGGCACTGGCGCAGGTCTCCGCAGGGCTTCGCTGTAGCTCATGATGTACGGCTCCGGCTGTGATGCCGGTGGTGGCTGGACCACTCGCCGAATTCCGTCACGGACGGCATCGGCTACAGCTGCAGTACTGGCAGGTGGAGCATCTAAGCGGAGGTTGCGCAGTTATCGAACCACACTCCGCACAAGCTCTCGAAGCGCCTCGTCTCCGGCGACTGGCAGTGACGCACAATAGTTGGTGGCCGCAGCACTGCCCAGACGACCGTACTGCGCACTGCGTTCCTGCAAGGAACGTTCCATGGCTGGGGCTTCTTTGGCGAAATCAGCGACGGTTCTTGGAGGGTCAGGCCAGCGAAGAGCTGCTCCTTCACACCAAGCATGAGGTGGCGCACCTTCGTAGCCTCGGGCATGGCAGGGTCAGCCCGACTGAAACGAAGCGCCATATCTTCGATAAACATGGTGAAGCTTTCGTTCGACTGCTGTGACCTGGAGCGAAGGGCGATTTCGGCGTTTTCCTTGCGTGCGTTGGAGCTGAACGTAGCGAGCAACTCACGACGGAGGGCTTCCCAGCTGGTAAAGGTTGCCTCATGGTTCTCGAACCATGTCTTCGCCGAGTCTTGGAACGCGAAATACACGTTTCGTAGTTTTAGGTCGTCGTCCCACTGGTTAAAAGTGGCCACACGGTCAAAGCCGGACAACCAGTCCTCGACATCCTCGCACCGATCGCCGTGGAAGGTTGGCGGCGAGCGAGGTGTGAGGTCTACAACCGGTGGGACAGTGCCGGAAGCCTGACCTGTCTGACTGCCAGTAGTAAACGTAATGGTATGCACCGACCTCGTCAGTGGCTGACACTCAGGTTGCAGGCCTCACAAGCGGCGGCTCACTTTGTGGACGGGTTTTGTGTCCAAGCGGCGCTGATGATCGTCAGAATTGTCCTCGGGGTCAGCGTTCATGGGACGAAACCCAGCACCGCAACTAAAGGGGGCTTTTAATCCGAAGGCCAAGAAGGAAGGAAGGAAGGAAGGCCTCAGACGTTGCTGGCACATACCCACTACGGGGGAGTGGCCAAGACACAGGCGGTTAATTACTGGATACAGGAAATTTTTGACGGGAAAAGCAGTGGAAATAGTATGTAGTCTGATAGATTGGAAGAGGGAAGGTAAGGGGTCCAGTTAACTTGGAGATCGAAGACGGGACAATTGCTTAATGTGCATAATAGTACACAATGCTTGTAATGTTGCAATGCCTTACTGACTGAGATCGGGAAAAAGAAATTAGAATGGGAGTCGCTGCGTTTCTTGAAGAAAATTTTGCACAGCAGAGCGCACACTCCTGTCGCTTCGTCCAAGCAAAGAAGCGCCGATGGAAAGAACAACCGCGGAAGACACAGGCAAGCCCAGTTGATGAAATGAAATTTGCAAAAGACGGTTCCTCAAATGAGAAAAGCGGCGGCAGAACAGCAGGAAGTGATCTATTGTATCAGGTTCGGCACAAAAAGGGCACAGTGGGGAAGCTGCCAGGCCAGATCTGTGAAGGTAGAAATTTAGAAGGGGAACCCGGCAACGCAAAGAAGACCAGCAGCGCGCGTCCGAGCGGGAACGTCGTCCTCTTCGCTTCCACACGAGCCCAGCCATGCCGTTCGGCCGCATGGCGGCGCTCGCAGAATGTGAGCAGTGCGGCAATATGAACAACGCCCGAGGGCACACTGACACGCCTCAAACAAATAGTGCAACAGGTGGAACAGCTGGTCACGGCATATAGAACTGAGATCTTGATAGATGGCGCTATACAGGACGTCAGACGGCGGTTGGGGTGACAGGGGAACAGGAGTAAGAGAGTCGAGCGATGGAGCAAGAACAGTCTCGCGTTCGTCGACGACTTGCAGGAGTTCAGCCGGTTCGACCCACCGAAGGCATTCACCATGAATAAGGGTCAATGAAGATGACAGGGGATTGCTGACGAGCATGGCTGCCATTCCGGAGGTCACTGTGAGGACAGCGAAGGGAAGCTTCATATTTTGCGGCGAAGGAATAACTCAGAGGGAGTAAAGAGTACAGGTACGGCGAGTTGGTCGTGTAGTGAGGCGCACGAGAGAAACAAGGACGGAGGAGTTTGTAGAGAGCTCGACATCGTGAGACCAATGTACTTTGGCCGGATACTCAGGAAACGGTTCGACTGGGGAGGCATTGGGCAGGGCAGAGAAGGTAACTTCGGCGCGGGCGCAATCGACGACGTCACGGGAGTAAGAGGAGAGGATCAGGAATAGAATTATGTACAAGACGTTTTGAATAACGACTTGCGCTGTGCATGTTGCGAGCGGCTCGATCTGTTTGGCGGTAGCAGTCCAAAGAGATACTCCAGAAAATGGCGTGATAACTTTCTTCAGTTTTCGGCAGAATTTCGGGTCCATAATTGAGACAGCAGCACCGGTGTTCACGAGAGCACACCTTACACCTTTGACAAAAACATCAATAACATTTGTTGGTGAGATCAGAGGCCTTGGAGAGTTCCCAGTGGGCGCAGCTCTTGCTTCGAGAACTGCGCTAATTACTTTTCCGCAGCGGAAGGGCTGGTGCCACGGCGCTAAGGGGATATAAAATCGCGCCAGAGAAGAGGTGCGGCGAGAGGTGGCAGCCTGGCGGTCAGTGGAGAAGGCCGGAGGGAAGGGGTCCGCTTGTACGCGGTGTGGGTGCGTTTAAGACCCATACGCAGATGGCGGCAGTACGTCGGCAGGCGACGAAGGACGACTGCGGCAGTGGCGGGCGACATGGCCGGCGAAGGCGCAGGCGAAGCAAATGGGCTTGTTGTCGCGAGTACGCCAGGGACAACCGTAGTGAGGGACTGCCGGCGCGAAGCGAAGCGATGGTTGTGCCACCCGAGCCCGATAGGAGAAAACAGGCAGGGGCGTCGAAGGCAGCGGCGCTTGAGTGGCGTCTTGAAAAGGGTCCAAGGTATGGGATGGTGGTCTGGCCAGAACTGCGGCGTACGTAAGAGGGACTGCCACAGGTTGCTTAGGCAGGGGTGGCAAAGCCTCCGCGCCCTCGGCTCAGATCGTCTGCTGAAGGGTGAGAGTCAACACTGGTGGCGGTTCCGAACTTCAGGGATGAGCGCTACTTGACGTGCGATCTCTTCTCTGATGAACTGCTGAATATCGGGCCTGAGCTGCGGCTTTCTTGCGATCACGGCATCAGCGGACCGGATCTCGTCATTCTGTACGGTGCGGCGAGTGAGGACGCGTTGCTTGCGAAACTTCTCGCAGCTCTTGAAAAACTGATAACGGAGGCCACGGTGTCCGGCTGCTTGACCAAAAGCATTTGGAACTAATCTTCATCAACTCCCTTCATATTATTTTTGATCTTATCGGACTCTAACATATCACTGTTCACGCGCTTGCAAAGATCCACCACGTGCTCAATATAGCTAGTGAATATCTCGCTGGGCTGCTAAGCCCGCTCTCGTAAGCGCAGTTCGGCGCGGAGTTTGCGCACGCCAGGACGGCCAAATACCTCGGTGAAGTTTGTCTTGAATGTGGACCATGTGGCGATATCCGCTTCGTAGTTGCGGAACGAGAGCTTTGCGACATCAGCCTGATAAAAAATGACGTTGTTAAGCTTCATGGCGTCGTCCCAGCGGTTGCGCGTGTTGACCCGCTCGTAGGAAGCCATCCAGTCCTCGACGTCAGAGTCGCCGAGACCACTGAAGACAGCCGGGTCCCGTTGTCGAGGCGTGCCGGAGCAGACAAGCGGAGCAGGAGGCGGCTGGAGAGCCAGGCGAGCGTTATTCGGCATTTCAGATTTTAAAGTGCAGCTGCGCAACTCCAGGACGGGATCAGGGGCAACCTCCACCACTTGAAAAGGGGTTTAATGGCCCTGAGAGAACCAGGCACTCAACGGTGTTCTTCTGGCCGTCGGCGGTTGGTCTAAAGCCAGTCAGCAGCGCGCGCTCAGAGATAGCACTGCCGCTACCGCGTTGACACATCATCGTCGTTACAGCTGCAAGATTTTTGGACACAAGTGCACAAAGCACATGAAGCGGCCTGTCGCCTATACGCTCCGAGCAATGATTGGCTACGCTGTATTTGGACACGAGTCCACAAAGCACTTGTTGTTATGGCTGTAAACTCTCTACGGTTGAATGGCAAGAGAGAGGGCGGCAATAAGAACAGCTATTAACTTACTGCTGCCACCATTTTTCACCTTCTAGATGCGCGATAGTGTACCTTGGTCAGTTCCTTCATTTAGTATTGCTAGCCGGAATAGCCTATGCCTCTGTTTACTGAAGACAAAAAAACAACAACTAAGGAGCGCATTTACACATTTAAATGTTTTGAATGCTTGAGGTGTGATTGGAGGGTCATCAAAGACTTGTCTCATTCGAATAGTCTTAAGGAAACGCATACACTAAGTTAACTTTTAATCGCCAAGAAGCACCGCGGTTATATGATCTATGGGATTCGTGATCGCCTCGCTATCTGAAGGCACTCTGTTCAATTCCCCGCGCCTTCGAGCTTATTTCTGTTTTCTTATTTGCTGTAGAAACATCGTTTTTGAGGGGTAAGTTAATGACGCAGTAATTGTCTCCCACCTTGGTGGACACACGAGCCCCGCCATGGAAGAAGACAGGAAAGTAGATGTGAATTAAGAAAGGGAGAAAGAGGAGCAGTAGTGGAGTGCTGCGGAATAATTTCGACCACCTGAGTATCTTCAACCTGCACTGACATCGCACAGCACACGGGCGCATTTGCGTATCGCCTCGATAGAAACGCAGCCGCTGCGGCTTGGATAGATCCCGGCAACTTTGGCTCAGTATCCGAGTGCCCTAATTACTGAGGGTACTTTTGCTATACACATCACTATTTATGGTCTATTGATGACGTAATGCGAGACCTTGGTGATATCACTTAAGAATTTCATGCCATGAACGCCAGCGGACGGTGGCTTATGTGCTATAAGAACATATAAGGCTATCGCCTGAATAATTTTATATTAGTAAGAAAAAGCTGGATAGCGTCACCCGCAAATTTTTCTGCGCATATGCAGTGGGAATAATACTTTTTTGTAGATTGGCTGCGATTGGACTATCGTTTACTTCTAAAACTAAATGCCCATTTCGTAGGGGCTGGCCCGTACTGACGCCAACCTGTTTATTTTCAGGGCCGCGTATTCCGTTCTTGAGCACCAAGAGTTTTAAACTGCCGGGCTTAATGCAGCATTGTTGTTGTGCTTGTTTTTAGTACAAAACGATCCGGTATAAAATGCACAGTGCGTGCTTCTTTCTTCACAACCAAGCGATATTTATGGCCCATAAAAGAAAATATTGTAAACAATGTTTCAATTCTCTTGCGTCTTACGCAGGTGTAGGACAAGGTATTAACTACACGTTGCAATACTGGGAGAACGAGAAGCATTGCGGTATTCTCACATTTAAAAATGAAGAAAACGGTAAGTGCATAAATAAAATCAGGAATTATTATATGCAGAAGCAGTACTATCTGCCTAGTGCTAAATTTTTTTACATTGCTGAATTTTTATAACTTCCACAGTTCTCCATACAATTCTAACAAGGAAGGGTGCTAGGCCGGGAGACATGATCTCGTCAATGCTATTCACCGGTTGTTTATAGGGCCTATTCGGAAGATTTGGTGATAAGCGTTAATGAGGAATGCCTTAGCAATCTTTGATTTGCTGATGACATTGGCTTGCTTAGTCTGTCAGGATTGGAACTGCAAAGCTATTATCAATGAGTTCAACAGGGAGAGCACAACAGTGGGTCTAAAATTTTATGCAGAAAACCAAGGTAATGTACATTACTCTCGGAAGAGAACAGCAGTTTTGAATTGCTAGAGAATACGGAATAAGTGGTAAGGGTATATCTACTTAAAGCAGGTACTGACCGAAGATGCGAATCACGACACCGAAATAACTAGAAGAATGAGAATAGGCTGCAGCGCATTAGGCAGGTGCTTTCAGGTCATGAATTGCAGTTTACCGGTATCCCTGAAGAGAAAAGATAATAATAGCTGTATTTTACCGATACTCACTTTAGGAGCATGACGTGGAGGGTAACGAAAAGGGTTGAACCTAAATTGAGGACCACGAAGCGTGGTTTCGAAAGGAATATGTTTGTAACGCTAACATGCAGAAAGAGGGCACAGTGCATCAGGGGACAAATGCGGGTTAATGGCATCCTAGTAGAAACCAAGGAAACCAAGAAGAGCTGGGCTTGGGCAGGGCATGTAATGCGAAGTCAAGATAATCGATGGTCCTTAAGCGTAACGGGGTGGATTTCAAGAGAAAGTAAGCGTGGCAGGAGGTGGCAGAAGATTACGTGGACGGAAGAGACTCAGAAGTTTATGAATATAAGGAGGCCGCAGCTGGCACAGGATGGGGTTAGATATATGGGAGAGGACCTTGCTCTGCAGAGAGGCTTTGATCACGCAGGTTGCCCACTGATGGTGGGAAGGAGCTTTCAACCTTGTGGCAGGATTTTGAATTGCAGTAAACCCTTAAGATATTGATGTAAACTTCATGCCCTTTTCACCTTTTTACATTTTTTCTTAATTTTAAATTTCTGTAGTTACCTGAAGAAGGCTATCGTCAGGGTGAAAACGAGGGAGTCGGCATACTTACGCGCTACCGATGCGAGTCCTGACTAATCCGTTGTCCAGGAGAACAGCGCTTGCGAAATTCGCAGCTCAACAGAGGGGTGCTGTCATTCTCGGTGTCGTGGTCGTCAAGGTATCGACGCAGCTGTCGAGTTTCGAAGGTGCCGCATACCACTAGAAAGCCCCTGGTTTGAGCAGGGGCTTGTTGGTCTCTTCGCGATAGTTCCTTCGGGTTTCTGGGTTGTGCTTTGGGTGTGAGGAGTGGGAGGCATACCCGTGTAAAGCCTGAGCAGTATGTGGTGTGTGCCAGTGCGTTCCGTCGACCAATGCACTGTAAGGCTAGTGGAAACAGCGAATAGAGCGGTCTGGGAGAGGATGAATGAAGCATCTAGATGGCTAATAGGGAATGTAAAGTGGAGCACTTGCCACTAGGCACGGTGGAGTGTCGTGGGTAAAGCGCGCCGACAGGCAATCTTCAGGATAGCGGCGAGGCAAAGAGTGGGAGCACCGATAATGCACTTAACTGGCTGAAAAAAGTCGAACTTGCGAACACGTAACCCAATACTTAAACAGTGTATTAGACAACACAGAGCAAACGTTGCAATTTTCTTATGAGAGGCAGGGCTCCGGTCTCAGTTTTTCAGTGGTGACAGATTCGCAATACATATTTTCCTGGGAGGAAAGCCCTGGCATATGAGTGTGCCATAAGTCAAAACTATCTGAGTTACCCGCCGGCGAAAAAAAAATTGATCGGTTTGATCTGGAGATAAGGTACTGCAGAAAATAAGCTGAGTGCTACAGAATGTAATAGTTGTGCTACCACATGCTGTGACTAGAATAGCCTTGTAGCGCCATCTCTTGTGTAGACATCGGAACAATGTCGACATGTTGGAAACACCCAAGCCGGAACATTCTGAGGCACTCTCGCAGAGTAATCGCGTTGTAAGTAGTTCGCAGGCACCTGCCGCATCTAAGCCCGTCTTCAGGAAATGCGGAGACGCACTTCCGCATATTCTTTTGGTGAGCCAGTTGTACGCAGCCCGCCATCACACCATCTCAACTGCCAAACTGTTCCTGCCGGGGCTATCGGCTACTTGCCGATCGCTCTTGATCTGCACAACAGGAGTTCTGCTCTGGTCTTCCATGGCTGCTGGACTAGGACTTTGACACATACTTTACTTGCATATACATGTGGATTGTTCTTTGTGCTTAGTGATTCTGTTGCATTTTTCTTGCTCTTAGCATTTCAGTTTTGCTTTGATTAATTTGTCTCCTTGAAGTCGGCTCTGGAGATGGGTGCCTTGAAGAACCAACTATAGCGCAAGAATCTAAACAACAACCATGTGACGGGTGCGCGTATGGTAGAATGTTCTAAGGCAATCTGACAGAGTTTGTGTTGTTGGCTGGCCGCCACACCTGAAGATGCTTGCTATAAGCGCGGAGACGCACTGCACCACAAGAACTACCACGATTAGGGAGAACGAACTGCTGCAGATAATGTGTTTGCTGCGCTAGTGCCTACCTCACCCCTCAGAAGAGAAACAACTAGAAGAGAGCTCTGCTGGAATCTCGTGCTAAATGTCACGCACTATTATCTTCCTGCTGGTGTGTATCGGACCGCTGCAAAGAGCGAAAACTTGAGAAAAGGGAGGATTATGTGTATTCATGCGAAATACCGCAGAAGTGGCATGCATGGGGGACCTTCGGCGATAGAGCATTTTAGAGTTATTTGCAGTGAACCTTCAAAAGCAGTTGTTGCACATATGACACGCTTGCTACACCGGCGTTCAAAACGATTTATTCAACCATTTAAGCAAAACAAAATCTTTGACTGATGAGCGATCTTTGTTAGGGGGGCCTAGGCAGGAGCTGCGCGTGAACTAAGCTTGAATTAAAGCTAAACACAGCTGATCCCTTATGTCGCCAGCGACACTAAGGCGGCGCTGTGATATGTTTTCTTCCTCTGATAGCAGGGCGTAGAATCGGAGTGTTTTCAGAGCAGTACCTTGCAGGGAACGCGTTGCGCAAAAAAAGCGTCAACTTCGGACATACCGGAATAGCATGCTCTATGTTATTGATTTTTCTATGACAGGATAGTCCAGGTGTGCTTATTACCGCATCAGTATTATGTTTAAGGGGAATGAGATCATTCCCTAGATAATTCAATTGTGGTCACTAGTGGGGCAACCAGAGGCGAAGGGGGTCGCATTTTGCACATTCGTTTCTCCAGGCCCTTTTCATTAATTAGGATGTCCCACGTTTGTGAATGGGAAAAAAGACGACCCACTTTTCTCTGCTGTCCAGAAATCAATAAAGATGGCCGGAGCCGTTAGCTATGCACCCTTGGTCAAAAGCATACACATCTCACGGAAATGTTTTGAGCGCTTTGATAGGCTAGTTACGGAGGCACCATAATTATCAAGATCTCTAGAGGCAAGAATGACGGACATTGTTGACCTTTGCGTAATTTTAGCTTCTATATCGTCGCATATTTCCCACGTATTAGATTCTAAAATATGCTTCACTATTAAACAATAAAGTTGACGAACATTATATGAGTTCTAGATGTAGGTGTAGGGTAGAGATCCCGTAACCGGGTATGTAGTTCCTAAAAAATTAATAAAGTGGCAGGTAGTAAAATATAGTTATCGGCATCATGTTTCGACCGTCATGTGAGCTGGGAAAGTTAGACAACATTTTTACTTCTCTGACCAAATAATATATGCACAAATGTTAATACCCAGGGCTTTTCCAGGAAAAATGTCTGCATCCATTGGCAATGCTCTTTATTTAGTTCGAAAGGCTCCACACTCACCATATATTGCATAAAGTGATATGACGAACATTTCGCTATTTTACTATTAAAGAGTGATCAATTAAAAGGATCATTGCGTAAACAAGCGCAACTAATGTTGTTAGGTATTTTTTGTCGCAACAAATACACATTCACTATTTTACTTCTTAGTATGCAAAAAATTTTCTCTAGGACAAGCACTGTTCAGTAGCCAATAACGTCAGTTATATTTGGCAGCACTTGGCCAGAAAACCTACGCATTTATGGAGACTATAGGGAAGATAACGAAGTAAATTGTATGTACAGTTTGCAGAAGCAGGAAAACGCGCGACGAGTTTTTAATGTTCTGCTCTTTTGATATGGCGAAGTCAGCAAATACGACATTTCAAGATTTCACTGTAAGGGCCTTTAGACACGCCTCGAGGACAAATGAATTTGACATGAAAAGGACACTGGTCTTGAAGATATCAGGAATTAAACATGATTCATAGAAAGCTACATCCATAGAAACCTGCAGAGCCGTTCTGATGCAATGTATCTGCCACCCAGGTGACTATTCCCGTATCAAATTAAATTAATATGGGTCACCACATCGCCATGTTTATCATTTTAAAGCCCATTATTCTGTTTTTCTTCACCGCAAATCGGCTAATACGAAAGTTACTTAAGAAGTAGGCCTGATGATAGAACATTCAGCAGGAACAATGTAGGGTAGTTTATATCTTTTGGGCCTTGATCCTCCTTTAGGTTTGAAAATTTTTAATATGCTGCATTTTTCTTGCTTTGTTTTCAGAACTCCAATGCGAACTGCATGTATGGGAGGAAAACCTTCGTCCGGAGGCCGACCCATACCCTTGCGAGGAAATGTATGATACAATTTGCACATATATGCACAAATATTCGGTGTTTGAGAGTAGCTGCCTTGAAGAGGATTCGCAAAAGTGATACACTAAGCTGAGGTCGGAATACGGCTCAAAACTGACTGTCATTAATGTCAACGTAGAGCGAATGAAGCGACAGTCATATCGCAATATTATTCAAAAGGAAATCCAGCTATTTTAGAATATGAATATAAGAAGTTTGGTTTTTCATTATAATACCTGAAGATATGCAAATAAAGGAGTTTCTTTCGCAAAATGTTGCACTTTGCCCTTCCGTACCGTAACTCTTTTCCGTAACTCTGCTCTCTTCACCTCTCAACACTGCATGTATTATTTCTTTTCCATTGCTCGGTGCGTGGTCTTCCGTTTAAGTTGAACCATTTCCGTTTTCACATTTATGCCCATAGGTGAGTACAAGTATAATACAGTTGTTAATTTTTTTTAGGAATACTGATAAACTGCCAATCATGATCCAAGAAAAGCTACTAAATGTGCTCCAGCCATTCTTATTCTTCTAGTTATTTCGCTTACATGATTCGGACCTGCGGTCGATACCTCCCTTAAGTAGACGTACTCCATTACCACTTTCGTTTCCTCGTCGCCAATTGTAAACTGCTGTTCCCTTCCGAGACTGTTGAAAATTACTTTGGTTTGCAGGATATTATTTTTATGCCCGTCGCTATCCTCTGGCGGCGTAACTCAACGATCATACTTAGCAGTTCATCTTCTGAGTGACTTCTTCAGGCAATGTTATCAGCGTGTCGTAAATTTCGAACGTATTCTTGCTTAATTCTTATCCCAAGCTGTTCCCCAACCAGGCCTCTGAATACTTCTTGGTAGCATTCGGTGAATAGCATTGGCGAGATCGTGTCCTCCTGTTTCACACTTTTCTTCATTGGAGTTTTCTTCCTGAATTTACGGAGGACTACTGTAAGTGTGCAACAGTTATAGATATATTCCAGTACATTTACATACGACTCTTCTACACTCTGATTCTACAAAGCGTGGATGACTGCTGAGGTTTCTAATCCGTCAAAATCTTCCTCGTAGTTTATCACAAGCATAGATAGGGTTTCGTTATATTCGGCGCATTTCTGTATCAGCTGACTGATAGTATGAGTATGATCTATTGTCAAGTAACGTTTATGAAAGCCTCCCTGATCATTTGGTTTATTGAAGTCTAGGGCCCTGAGTCTATTAGCTATTACCTTATTAAATACCTCATTGGCAACGGAGAGTACGCCAGTCGGTCTGTAATTTTTCAACTCTTTCAGATCTCCTTTCGTATGGATAAAGATCGCGTTAGCTTTCTTCCAAGCTTTTGGTACGCTCAATGTCACAAGGCTTCGCATATTTAGGGTGGCTAGTTTTTTTGTCACGGTCTCGCCTGCGACGTTAACTGTTCTTTTATACTTCTCTGTATACCAAGGTCTGTCAGAAAAAGCAGAGCACCAAACCTTGTGGTTCTGGTGCACCACTCCTGCAAATTGGGGAGTTCTTGGCATGCTACATCGATGATAAAATTCGTGAGAATTTCATTGAGTTCGTCTATGCTAAGTGTTTCTGAGAACATACTTTATAAACTGGCTTTTACTGTGAACAGTGGACAAATAGCTAAATCCAGCTTCAACTTGGTGGCTTAGTTGCGATGACTGCTGGTGAGGGTGACCGGAAGATAAAAACTAGCAAGTTATCACTCCTCCATGGGTTGTCTAAAACAGCCTATTTAATAACGCTTAAAGCAGACGGTGAGCTAAGACAAATATAAACAGCTCATTGTGCCCGAGGTTGGAGAGCACTATGTAGGCTAACCAGATTTGAACAAAAAGTCTTTATTAGAATAATACAATCCTCTGTTATTTCACATCGAAAATCGCTTTTATCACTGCTGCACCAAAACGAAGACTGCGAATTAAGATCTCTAACTACCAGGCATGAGTACGTCAACTGCTCTAAAAATTTCTTAAAAATCAGCACTGAGGTGCGGTTCACGATATACGGAGCAAAATGTTATGGTCGCGCAAGGAACCTATGTGGCTGCAACAGCTTCGAATCTAGCTTTCTTTTAGCTAGCGAACTGCTACTTTAGGTTACACAATGAGAGCTACGCCTCCCGAGAGCTTGTTCTTTCCCTATCCCCCTTGGCAGAAGACAGTATATTTCTTTAGCTCTTTTTTATTCCGAGGACCTGCACTGCTTCCCTGCAGACATAAAGCAACAACCGAGATTAACTTTAGTACGCCTTTTGTGTGAATGTAATTATTTACGGGTCCTCTGCAGTTCCACTTATTATGAAAGCCGTCTTAATGTTGCGTGTCTGTGGAGTGAAAACTAGATTAACTTGGTTTTGGCCCGGTGACTCGGAGCCCCACATTTTTCGACCTAGATATCGTGCCTTCCGCCCAATATGGACGGCACGCGGCTGCCTTGCCTCTTGTCCATCGCCTCTATAGAGCTATCGGCGATGGACGACCGTGCAGCAGGCACGTGGACAATCGAGTAAGACCTCAATTTGTGGGAAGAGGCCTTGGGACCCGGCGACCCAGGAGTACGCGCAGTCTGTTTTCTGGGTGGCGGAGTAGTCATAACTACTCCACCGGGGGGGGGGGGGGGGCGGGGGGGGGGGCGGGGGGGGGGGGGGATGGCCCTGGCGCAGGCTCATTGCCTGTGGTATGGACCGGTGCTGAAGCCTGGTGTGAAGCGCCACGCCCACGCACTACATCACTGAAGTTTGATTTTGCTCTTAAGAAGATTGTGTTTGCAAGCTGAAACCGCCTTCTCGCTTTTCTAAACATTTTCTTCTGTTTTTATTGTGATTGCTTCTTTTTTCTGCTTCCAAGACGAACACGTCTAGAAGTATGCAGCGTGGTCTCCTTCGCGGCTTGCACAGCGTAGGGCTGCGTAGCATTTCTCTGCAGGGTTGTCGTTCGAAGCTCATTTCGAGCAAGTCTGCCGACTGCGGCAGCTTTGAGCCGTGGCCAAGCCTCTGGCAGATGAAACATCTGCGAAGGTTGGGATTTTATTTCCTTACGTTTACATTCAAATAGTGCACTCAGATTGTTCGAGGGAACCTGCTAGTGTTAAATGTTAGGACCAGGTGTTTTTGTTTTCTATTATCTTTCTGGATCTTTACCCGGTGAACACCTTCAAGCATTTATTTTTCTGTGAGGTGGACAAAATCAGTTTGAGAGACGACGCCTTGGATGCAGTTTATAGATCAATACGAAGTGACTGAGACTGATATGTCCCGTACCAACGCGGTGCTCGCCAGTTTTCACCACTGGACGTTGGGGCGTAGTTCGAGAAGTCAAATTCTGGGTCCTTGGAATAAGCCTTCATCGCAGAGGACAGCTTTGAAGGCACTTTTGAAGTTCTTGAAGGAATCAGGACTGAGTGCAAGGTTGTGAACTATCAGTGTGTGCCCTGTGTACCCTGCAAGTATTGGCCAACGGCCATGTGGAAAAGTGATCATCTCCCTTCGTTCTCTCCCCTTTATCTCTCCATCCGTTCCCCTTCCCCACGTGTAGGATAGCATACCGGGGGCTGCCCAGTTAACCTCCCTGCCTTTCCGTTTGTCTTTCTCTCTCTCTCTCTCGAGAAGTAAGTAGCCGCTGCCCATTTTTGATCTGTCTAGCACTTTGCTACCAGGAAGCGGGACAGAATTATTGCTTGTTTTTCATCTACTTGGCTCTAGATGAAAAGGAATTTATGAAATGTGACCTTTATTTTGCGAAAGTCTTCTGCTTTGCTTCGCTTTATTTTAAGTGAGCAATGATTTTTGGAAAGCGGGTGCCATTAAAAAATCAGTTTTTCGTTCAGCGTGCAAGACACCCAGCGTCGAACACTACCAGACGACGGGGCAGGAATTTGCCAGTACGTCCAGCCCACGCCGGCTGCACACCCTTACCGTAACCACGTATGGGGCAACTCACTGTAGTTACTCCGCATTATGGCTAAACCTAGCCACCAGGTGTTGTGATGTGTTGGGTTTTATGGCCCATTGGCAACTCAGGCCGCCATGCGCCAAGCACGAGGTATAGGAAAAGTTTTATTGAATATTATAGCAATGTAAATATCATCAGTGGTGTAGGGGCCCTCAAACGTTGATACTACCTAGTGAGCACATACACAAATTTTAGAAATGGCTGCTAGTAAAAGCTTTAAAGAGGGCAGAGTAAACTGAATAGCGGTCCTTGACTGGGAAAGGAGACCATTTAGGATATTTGCGGGCATATCTTTCGCATGGGACGGGAAAATACGGTCATAATAGAAGACGGGGTCAGCCTGCGTATCTTCAACTTGTTGCAAGGGGATCAGATTAACCTGAAGCGAGGCCAACAGATTCTGCGTGAACCTAACTTGCGGAAGCTGATAGCGTGGCCAATGACTAGTGAAAAACAGGTGTGGTTAGAATAGAAAAATGGGACTACGAACGCCGGGGGTCGATTCAAAGGACCTGAGAAAAGTACGCACTGTTAGAAGTTTGAAGCGGGAAAAAAGATCGGGAATGTGGGCTTCCGCATAAAGGACAACGTTTGAAGCTGATTTTGGGAGCCCGAGACATAGCCGGAGGGCACGCCTTTCCAGTAAAGCTAATGGCTGCAGCTTGTAGTTTGCGCTACCAGAGAACAAGACACAACCAAATTCCAGAATCGGTCTCATATAAACCTTATAGAGCAACAGTAACGTGTCACGATGCATCCCAAACTTTTTGTTGCCAACTCGTGTCAACCGGCCAAGAGCACGTTCCCCTTTAATAACATTATTCTTAATATGGTGTTGCCAGTCCAAACTTTGCTCATAACTAACGCCTAATCATTTAACCGACTCCACCTGCGGAATTGGGGTGGAGCAGCATACTAGCAAGTTGTACAAAGGAGTGTCGGGCGGAAATACCAGCACGCCACATTTGCTGACATAAAGTGATAAATTAATTTGGTTCAACCAAAATTCAATAGCATTCAGGTATGCCTGCGAACACTCGTATAGTGCATGAATATCCTTTGCTGATGCGAAAAAAGCTATATCATCTGCTTATACATAAACTGCAATGTTCGGATGAATGGGTATGTCCCGAACCAATATGTTGAAAAGCAGTGGAGCCAAAACAGATCTTTGCGGCACACCTCTTGATTGAACATAGGTATTAGAACAGAAAGCTCCACCTGTACAGAAGAAAAATCTATCTTTTAAAATTCACAAATCCAAGCATAGATGTAGTGCAATGGATGTAGCTGAGCAAGAATGTTAATAAGGACCGTGTGTTCAATGCTGTCATAGGCTTTAGCAACATCAAGTGTCACCAAAGCCGCAACTTCTCTCTTGCGCATTGAGAGTCGTATTCGGCTCTCGAGGGCTCTCGAGATCTACATGCGCGGACCATATGGAACAACCGCGACGAAAGCCAATCTGTGCGGAGCTGAGGCTGTTTATGTGATGAACATGCTCTGTGAGGCGACTGTGTACTACTCTTTTCATTAGCTTTACTAAATTTGAGGTTAAAGCAATCGACCGAATATTGTCTAAATGAAATCCATCCTCTGCATTTTTCAAAAGTAAAATTATTTTCGCAATTTTCCAACTGTAAGGAATCCAAGAGTTTTCCAATAACACATTTACAATATCCAGAAGGTGAGTTGGAAATTCTTGCGCTAAAATCTTTAACATGCCCACAGTAATCCCATCAGATCCCGGGGCAGCAGACTGCATTGAGGAAACAATTGGGAGGAGTTCCGACACGTCCACCTCGGGATAGTCCAAGCTGGCGGTGAAAGTGTGCAAAAGCTACGTTTTCTGCATTTGGAAATGTAAAGCCAGCCCCTGAGCGATACGTTCAAGGGGTTGCTTAGCTTCCTGCGGAGATAATACCATTGACTTTATGCGGTTGGAGTCCGGAGACTTGTTATTCTGCGCCATGAATCTATATAGAGCCTTCTTGTTCTGAGGTTTAGAGAGATATGTGTTTATATTTAGATTATAATCCTCCTTTGCTTTTTTAACAGTTCTTTTGAAAGATGCAGAGCAGAACTTATAATTTATCCATTTAGCTGGGCTTTGATTATAGGAAAGGCTCTTCCATGCTGCTTTTCTAAGGCGATAAGCTTTCTGACACTCCTCCGTTCCACCAAGGAGACGGCGGTTTGGCAGGGGCAGTAGCGCACACATAGAATACAGAGCTCTCAGCAGCATCTTGCCGAAAGGAAATTGCCCGCTGAGCTCTTTCTGCTCGACTTGAGCTAACTATGGAGGGAAGCGAGGCAGATATCAATTTTTTATATGTAATGTGATTTACAAATTTCATGGTTGCTCCTCCTTTTCTGATAGGAGATGACATAATAGTAAAGGTAATTGGAAAGTGGTCACTACATATACTTGAGTGTACTGTTGACCATGCAGATACTCCAACCCCACGGGATGCTAATGTTAAATCTATGACTGAACGAGAAACTCTACGCTTAAAGGATACTGCTCCGGAATTGCAGCAGCGCACTGCATTCATAGACGTCCATTACCAGAGAAGCTGGCCGCAGGAGTCAGAGCGACTACCCCAGACACTGTGGTGCGAATTAAAATCCCCTGCGATGACTGTGTTGTTTGCTCCGGTCACAGAAAGGTATCCAAACAGTCTGTCCTGTGAACACCTACAGGAAAGTAGACGTTAGCAATAGTTACTGTGGCGCACTGTGGAAGGAAGATTTCAACCGCCAACAACTCACAGTCAGGGAGCATAATTTTCTGCGAGATTGATGCCCGGTGACATATTTTTGTGGAGATCGTAGTTATTAACCCACCACCCCTGTCATTAATGCGGTCTACCCTGAAAACACGGAATTTTTTCATTGAAAATGATTTAAGTTGAGAGAGACACGTCTCTTGCAAAATCACAATATCTGGATTACGTTTGTGAAGAAGTATTTCAAGATCCGTGAGAGAAAAAAGTGCGGAACGACAATTCCATTGCAGAACTTTTAGACCCGCCATGATTATTGACTGATGAAGGAGGCAGCAACAACCTCCTTCAGCACATCAGTCAGGGGGATTAGTTTGGGTGGTCTTTTCATTCCTTTGAGTTGCGGAACAGCTGACTTCGAGGGTGAGGAAAAAGCTCGACGCTTCTGGGAAGGACAGAACATTTCAACATCCGTGTTACAGATATCTCCGTGAGAGACACTGCCAGGAGCGCTGTTGACAGGCGGGACTTGGGACGCGTCAGGAGGCGACATAGAGTCACTCTTACTAGCAGCACAATTTAGGAGCGATGCAGGCGTCGCCACCGAAACAGATGATTGAGAAGCTAGAGACAGGCCTGTAACAAGTTGAGATAAATCCGCGGTGAAGTTGCACAGCATTCGCTGGACCACCACAGAAAGAGCCTGTTCTACTGAGGACACTATCGAAGTAGTCATACTTGACTCTATATCTGCAACAAAACTTCGCGCATGGCTGGCATATGTATTATTCTTCCGATCCAGAATTGCATACGCATCTGCTCTCGAGCATCGCTTCGCTTGAATTATATCTAGCAGGCTTTGTTCGTCAGCTCGCTTCGAGCAGTTGGCATCATCAGCTGAGTGGTTACACTTGAAGAGGCAACTCTGTGGCTGATGAGACGAGCAGCTCTCATTCGAATGCCCTTCTCCACAAACACGGCAGCGGGTCGCCGATTTACACGCTCTACCGCTGTGACCGAACCGCCAACAGTTGGTGCATTGAACTGGACGGGGTTGCAGAGGATCCACACGACACACTATTGGCCAGACCTTGAGCTCAGAAGGACAGGAGGAGCCAGCAAAAGTAGTCCTAACTGATTCTGTCACTACACACACACACCATTTAATTCTCTGCTGCATCGGTAGACAGAAAGAACCCCCACACCTGCATCCTGAAACTCCTCCAGTATTTCCTGTGGGAAAGATGCTGGGTCCACTCCACGAACAATACATTTGGAACATGCGAGCTGTTCAGGGATGAATGCTGCAACCACTAATGACTAAAAATTTTGCGCTGGAGTAGGTCTGTGACGCAAGTAATGCCAGAGGACTTGAAAACAATGCCTCTACGGCCGAACGGTCGTACCTCAGAAATCTGGAGGTAGTGGGTAGTGAGAGACCTTAGCTCCTGCTGAAGAACCTTAGATGTTTTCATCTTGATCATTCCTTCACCGATCGGTACGAGCGCCACAGGGATGACATCAATTCAATTTTTCCTAAAAAGGTCCAGCAGCAAGCTTTGGGTGGGCAGGCTGGCAAACCAGGCTGCCCACCCTCCGCCCGGGCAGGTGAGCGACATACCTGAGCCAAACGCTCCCTCAAGTGTACATTAACCGCGCCTACAGACTTAACCTTAGACCTGGCCAAATCCCCCACGCAGAACGGCCTCACCAGAGATGAGCACGCAGACACCATCAGGAAACCACAGGCACCACAGGAAACAGCCGTTCAGAACCGTCCAGGTGGAAATACTCCTCGCTGCACTATAAAGTCGTTTTTCTTCTTCTTTCTAATCTCTTAAGATTGCGTGAAAACCACGGTTTTCGGCGATTTGCTCGAAAACTGATTGAGGGAATAAATCTGTTTGTCAGTTCTTCGATCTTCGTTTTGAAAATTTACTAGTTATCAACGATAGACCGGTGATGAAATGTTGATTGAAAATAAGGCAGGAATGCTTCTAACTAGTTGTTGAATTCTTTCGCAATTGCCTTCATCGTACATACGGATGGTTTTCTTGAACGTTTGGCGGGATGTGGGAGAGAACTTGAGTATGGCATGAATAACCTTACAATCACTGATTTTACGCAGGTAAGTAATCGATGATAAGCGTTCAGGGTTGTTGGTCCTTATTAAGCCCAGAATATTTGAAGGTCCGTGAGCGACGCGTGTGGGTTTGAGCACCATTTGCATCAAGTTAAAATTTAAGCATACGTCAACAAATTCTCTTGCTTTAGGGTTACCGGCGGTTAGTGGGCCAACGTTTTGCCAGTCGATGCCAGGATAGTTAAATCGCCTATGAGAAAAATTGTCGCAGCAGGGCGTTTTTTAGTCATTTGGACTAGTTCACCGTTCAGGTTATGCGCGAATCCTGGGTTGCTGTTGGGGGCCCTGTGGCAGACGCCAAGTAGAAATGTTTGCGGTGCAGCGCAGCATTTTAACCACAATATTTCTAGATCTGAAGAAATGTTAACATAAGAACATGATATTTGGTTGTTCGTGACAATAAGGACCCCTCCTCCGCGTGTGCCTTGACGATCATTGCAGTAAATGTTGAAATTTGGCAATTCATCCAGAATTTCATTACCTGTCACGTCGCTTGTCAGCCACGTTTCAGTTAAGATTAATATCTTGCTACCTGTAGATGACCGGAGATTAGACAGGGCTTCGCGCTGTGGAAGCAAACTGCGTGTAATGGTGTAGATTATCGAAAAAGAAAGACTATACGCGTAGCCTGTGGTTGCTTGCGCACGATCCGATGGCGACATGATTCCTATGCGAATTTTTTCACGGTCTGTGTGTCTTGGTCAAACATATACCGTTTGTGTCCCTTGTGCAGCGTTTTATATCGAAGGGAAAAGGGACCTGACTTTGTTCTGGCGAAAGCCACAAGGTGTTTTAGGGCATTTAGGACGGGTCGAGAAAAACCTTCGCCGATACTGAAATCTGTATCTTTAAGCTTAGGGCCATTCGAAAGAATGACCCCTTTGGTTTTGAAACCAGACAGCGTCACTATTATTGGTCTTTGGCGGTCAGTGGTGTGACGGTCAAGGCGGTGTGCGCGCTCTATGTCTTTAGGGTGGATTACGAGGTGCATGCTGTCAAGGCAGTGCTGGATTATTATTTTTCTGATTGGTGATACGATTAATTTTTATTTGGGTCGGGAAATCTATAGAATACTAGATTGTTTCTTCTTGAGCGCTTCTCAAGATCATCCAGACGTGCGTCTATCTCGGAAAGCTGGTGGGTCGTTCTAGCAATGTTAGTCTGGAGTGTTTAGATTTCACTTCGCAGGGTACTAATTACTTCAAATTGGGATTCAAGATCCGCAATTCGTTCGCTTCAGGCATATATTGTTTTATCCGTTGCAACTAGTTGGATTTTCAGCTCTTGGAGTTCGGAAATAAGTTTTGACTCACCAGCGCTCATCTTCTGCAGTTCGGCCAAAACAGCATCAGTATTAGGTGTTCCCGGATTTGTTTCAACGTCGTCCGATGCTAAACGTAAAGCACGAATCACATTGACACATCCAACAGCAAGGAAGGAACAGCACTGTTGGCTCGGCAGCTGCACCAGACGATAATTACTAGTTTTCCTAGCAAAAAGAGTATAAGCGGATTAGCGGTCCGTGCAGTGGCAGAGCCGCAGAGCCCACAACGGGGCGAAGGTGGGTGTTATAGCTGAAGTAAACTGTGCTGTCGGTGACGATGGGGCCGCCGACGCAGCTTCTTTGGTCCATTATTCGAGAGATGGCATTGCGAGGGGTTCCCAAATGTCGGTGGCGACCGGGAGACGAGGACAATGTTCGCCTTCTTGGTGTGGCGTCCGGATTTATGCAACGATGCCAGGTGGTCTGGCCGTCAAGACCGGCAGGAAAGAAAAGACCAGCATGACGAACGCAAGCGGATTAGCGGTCCGTGTAGTGGCACAGCCGAAGAGCACACCAAAGAGTGATTCCCAGTGCGTTCGCGCGCCCTCACTGTCACGTAACCTTCATTATTTCCCCTGGTGGGTGGTGACCGTGGCGGGGGTTGTATATGAGTGCCGGTTTCAGTTTCTTGAAATAAAGTTGGAAGTTCAGCCCTCTCCCTCTTCTGAATCTTCTTACTGATTGTGTTCGCAGTGCTGATACATATGAAAAATTCGACGGCCGCAGTTGGGATCGAGCCCGCGTCTTTTGGGTCAGCAGCCGAGCGCCATAACCACTGAGCCACCCCGGCGGCACAGTAAATTTCACATTATTTCTGCGTATAACGGATACTGTTAGACATAAAACAGTTCTAGAACGGCCCGTTGTTACTTGGGTTTCATGTATTCGGTACACAGCTATAAATCTCATATGGAACTCCTAAAGCAGTTCACTCGAAATCTAGGAAACCAAACACAACCTGATGTGGAGCTGCCCAAGTAGAAAAATCTACAGGCTGTCAAAAAAATACCAATATCCAGCTAGGTTTAAGAGTTATAACAGGACACAAAGCGTTCAAAGGGCTCGTTAGCGACATTGCGTTTTTCATTGAGGGACCATGTCACGCATCCTGCTAAAAGCGTAAACATAGAATGGGCACCTTGTTCTTTTGGTTTCCTGAGACGCAAGGAGCGCACTGCTATGAAAATCAAATAACCAGAATATACTGAACACAAAATAGCCAGAATATAAGTTGTAACCCGAAATTTATAAGATTGAGTACATACGCTGTTGCTGAGAACGCCACAAAGGTGCGCGTTGCTTCGTTTTTTCCGCGAATGCATATTTCATTGTATTTAAATGATGTTCTTAGATGTGGCTGTTTCTAAATTTTTTGCGAGATGCTCAACACATAGCTTGTGCCTTCTAAAAATGTTGTGTAGGTGTGTTCTCTCTTACAGCGCACACCGCGATAGATCCCAGTTTTGTTTCGGACATAAGAAACCAACCCTCAATTTCATTAACCGTATTATAGGGCTCTCATTTCCTCCTATAAATTGAAGAAAAATAATCCCTCGTAAAACTGAAGCGTAATTTTAGAGAAAATGGTACTGTAAATAAAGGAATAACATCAGCATGTTCCTTGAATATGGTACTCTGTGGCCACTTGTGGTTTTGCGGATTGCCCGTAGTGTTTTTTGCGCAACCAGCTTTTCAGAATTAGCCAAACACTTCCCAAGGATAATAAAGAACCAATATATGTCAACTTCAGTTCCAAGTGATTTAAAAGGAACGTGGGAAACAGAGTCGAGCTCCGCTTGCATACCGTCGGCGATATCTTTAGACTTGGTTTTTACGACTTGCAGTGCTGTCATGTACTTCATATCAACATGATGGACTGTTTGCATGTTTTTTTTGGTGTACACCGAAGCGGAGTGGCTTTCAAGATGTATGGGTCATTGTTAGTGCTTATTGAGTGCTAGTGTTTTTGTTAGTTGTCATGTGCTTGCATGTTTTTTTTTTGTATACCGATACAGCGCGGCTTTCAAGATTTAGGGTCATTGTTAGTGCTTATTGAGTGTTAATATTTTTTTTACTTGTCATGTGTACCAGAGAATTCAGTTTAAAGCAAACAGCATTGTTTGCTAACCGGTGTGGTGAAAGTTATTGCAAGATTTGCGTCCAAGAAATTCCAAGAGCACATGGTAAAGAAATTCAAGCTATATCCTTGTATTTACGTTTATGATGAAATTGGTTATTAGATTAAAATTGGTTATGATGATCTGCAGTCTTATATGTTGTTTGTTTTATTTCTGGATTGTTTTGCTTGCTTCTTTCATGTACACGAAAGCGACGTGGTCTTGAAGATGTGTTTGTCATAGGTAACGATTGTTGAGTGTTGAAGCTTTTTGTTGTTTACCTGTCTAGCACTTTATGGAATTGCGAACGTTAGATAATTTCACTTTGCGGCAAATGTACTTGGTCATTACTCTGTATAGTGTATGGTCTTCATGATTTGCTCTGAAGGGAACCTCAGGATTGGCTAGCCAAGATCTTAATTGGCTTCATCAATAGAATGGGATATAATTTTGTACAATTAGTGTTGTTATGTAAATAAAGTAGTATGTTAGAATCTAATCTTCATGTTATGGCTGAAACGCTATTGTACATCTTCTTAAAACGTGCACTACATTGTTGAATTTTTTATTGGAACCTTTTTTGTGATTATTCGATAGAATTAAGCAATGTTTTTAAGTTCTGCAGAGTTATTTCAGACACTGCTTAATGAGTTCAAGTGTCAAGGTAGGTCCTTTTATTGGTATCAATTTGCTTCGGTGTCCCTCTCACACCAACTCATTTACCGCTACGAGGTAACAAAGATGCATTATTATAATGCTAGCGGAAAGTAAGCCAGTAAAAGTTTGGCTTCAGTTTTCAATCGCATACTCTGGTAATACGATTTTGGTATACTAATCATGTGAACGAATGCTTCATGACGCATGAAGCTCCACATAATAGTGTTTGGCGGTCGGAAATGCAATCTCTCTGGTGTTTGTATATTTATTGTCCAATAACATGTAATGGTACGCAGCTTGACATAGCTACCCAAACTGAAGGGCAGTTGCCTGCTCGTATCTAAGATTCGTTTCACAACATAACCCTGGAACACGATTGCGTGGTGATTCAATATGTTATAGCTCAGACGCTTTGGAAAAGCAGTTGCTTGTGCTTACAATTATCCATATTTGCTAATACGAACACTTGCGCGTTCAGCCATTTTTTTACGAGGCTTACTGGAGCATTGCCGGGGGGGGGGGGGGGGGGAGTAGGGGTAGGAGGGGGGGTTGTTTGCCTGCTAGAAGCTACAATTAACGAGAAGAATGGAAAGCAACTGCTGTGACTGTTCTCACAAAATATGATTTCAAGCGCTAGGTTGATCCATTGAAGCTTTCAGGGTCCTGCAAATAGTTTTTCAAGAATTACTCTTTTTTTCTGGGATTGAAGTATACCTTTGGCGATTTTTTGATTCACGAAACCGCATTTTTATATCTTTCACAGAGATACATACAAGTGGCTTGCAAATCAACTTTCGACGACTGCCATTTGCTACAATTGGAGTATACTTTGGACGAGTTAATTTCATATTTACGAATGTGCATTGTTATTTCATTGCCAACGTGCTGAAATCGCTTATAAACTTTTTGGTGTCATTCCACGGCAAACATCCCAGACGATGAGCTCAACCATTTTCAATTTGTTCACAAAAATTTATGGAACCTTATCTGTGCGTAATGAAGGCGTGAAACTGTTTTGCCGAAAAAATTTATTCGTGAGGTGAGGGCAGTTGAATATTTAGAAAAGGCGAGAAACCAGGGACTGCTCAACAATCATTAACAAGTTAGAATTGTTAGAAAAAAACTTTAAAAACTTGTTCATGAACATATTCACAGATTCTGCCTTTCGATATAATTCGGAGGATGCAGCTTTATACGGCATAAATAGTTTTAAAAAATTAAAAAGCGTAATAATTTGTACCATTTTGTGGTTTTTGTTTTAATATCAACTTGATCTCGAATATTTGGAATAGATGTTTTATTCATCTAGATGTCTAGTATCTATAATATTTGTTACATGTCACGAAACTGCCTACACTAAAGTAAAAAAAAAATACTAAAGTTGCAAAAAGGTCGTCTTGAGCCGAAAACACTCGGTTATTTCACCCTGAGCTGTTCCAAGTGAAAATACAAACAATAACGGGTTACATAGAATGGTTTATTGCCTTCAATTTTTGAAATGTTTATTGAGGTAAGTTTTGTTTAAAGCGAGAAAAGAATTTTTGAAGTCGAGCTCTTGGGCCGCAAGCTGCGTCGTCTCTTAACGCCTCTTCACCGCAGAACACGGCACCTGGTATGGCACGACACTTATGGCCAGATAACTTCGTTTCCCGTCGTTCGCTGGCCTGCATTTTTAGGACTGGAGTTAAAGAAGATATCGCGTGACATTCGGCGGATGGTATGCAATAAACGAGATCGTTTTCGCTTTCGAAGTTCGAACAGACCCGCTCTGGTGCGGATCGGCCAAGAGAAGAAAAACAAGGGTATTAACGTGTGGTCTCACATGGACCACGCGATGGGATGACAAGCTGGCATGGCAGGCGTATCATAAATGCTTTTTATCCGAAAAGATCACGGAGAGCGCATGCACGTTAAGGTGCGAAGTGCACACCACCAACACTGCTGCGGCCAGTAACGGGAGACGCTCGACGGTGAGCACTGCCCGCTCGCGCGTAGGTGCGTCGCTCCCATCAAGGTACTTCTCCAGCATAGTGGCTCGTCTATAGTTTTCGCTGGAGTATTAATGCAGAAATCTCTCAGATTAAATCAATTACAACGAAGCTATCACATGGGAAACAACTGGGCATGGGGCCCCTGACGGCCACAAGGGTCAGGCACCAAGACGTGGCGCTCCTGCTGGGCGGATGGTTTCAACACCGGATCGTTCTGGTCATTTACAGATAGGCGTCTCACAAGCTCTTATGATGGTGATTACGCTCGTCATGGCGCTGGCAAGAACGACTGACTGCGACAGAACCACACCGAACTAGATCACTTAGGCATGTGCCGCCTTAGCAGTGTTCAGGAAATCTTTCCCCACGAATACCTGTTCGAGTACTCAACGTTCCCATACTTGCCTGCAGTGCAAACCTCACTTAAGGACAAGAACTATAGAATTCGGGTGGCTACAGTGTCGGCAGTATCGTGCTGTGCGGTGAAGAGGCATTAAGAGACGACGCAAGTTGCGACCCAAGGGCTCAACATCAAAACTTTTTTCTCGCTTTAAACAAAAATTACCTCAATAAAAATTTCAGAAATGAAAGGCAATAAACCTTTCTATGCAACTGGCTATTTTTTGTATATTTACTTAGATCACCTCAGAGAAAAATTATTGAGTATTGTTGGCTCAAAACGCACTTTTTGCAACATTAGTACTTTTTTTGCCTTCCGTGTACGCAGTTTTGTCACCTGTACCGTTTATTAAAGGTACTTTACGGCTAGAGGAACACAATGTTTTTTTTTCAAATTTCCGAGAGCAAGTTGATATTTAAAACAAAAACGTCAATAATGACACATTTTCATACTTTTTTCGATTTCAGAAAAATGTTTATGCCGTTTAAAGCTGCATACTCTGAATTATATCGAAAGAGAATCTGTGCAAATGTCAATGAAAAAGTTTTTGAAGTGTCTTCTAAAAGTTTGAACTTTTTATTAATTATTGAGACGTGCCTGGTTTCTCACCTTTTCTAAATATTCAAACTGCCCTCACCTCGCGAAGAAATTTTTTTCGCCAAAAATGTTTCACGCCTTCATTACGCAAATTACGATAAGTTTCCATTATTTTTTTCAACAAACTGGAGATGGTCCAGCGCAACGCCTGTGACGTTTGGTGTGGAATGACCCTTTGACGTGTTTGAAACATTCTCGGAGCATGTTTGGGGTGAAGCGCCTTCGAAAAATTTTTGAAATGTATTTTGAATACCAAGCATCAAAGATGAAAAACCTGTAGCCACATGAGTGGGCGGCAATGGCGAAATGCCGAAGAGGACGAAGTGTCCCCAACACGGGCTATATAGAACACTCGGGGCCTTGGCCAGGGCCCGACGCTCCTCTTCGGCAGCCCTCAATAAATGTGGCCGCGGTCGCCCTCCTGGGCGACCTCCACAAACCTATTTTATACGCCTCTGTAGTATTCAAAAATGCAAAATATGTTTAAAATACATTTTAAATATGATGTCGTGTATTTCAAAGGGTAGAAAGGGTAGAGAAGCTTCCAGTTAATAAGGGTAGAGAGGCATGCAGTTTATAATGATCACTGCCAGCAGCAGTTTTTCATCTGTTGGCCAATTTTTTTTCTCTTTTTGACAAAATCTAGTTTGCCTTATTGCCTTGTCTCTTATACCTCGTTAACTGTGCAGCATGGGTTTTATTTTGTTTACGTTGAATATTGTTTCTTTTGTAGTCTCTGCCTCTACGTAGTAAGCTAAGCACCACTGACGGAAAAAAAAACACAGAAACGCAGTGTACATATTCTTTCCTGTCATGAGAAACAAAAAGACATTTCTTGCTGCAGGCATTGGCGGCTGCGCCTTAGAATGTAGTGGCATATTTTAGAACACCCCTCTTGAGTGTCCATTAATGGGCTTGGACGCATCGCCGCCGTCGGTAAAACCAAGATGGAGAATAAATAAAAAAAACACATATGTTGCCGCGACTGGGAGTCGAACCCGCGGTGCCACAAAGGGGTAATTTTTGCTGGCCACAGCACGAGAGCTCTAAGCAGTTGCCGCAACTGATAAAAACGTGCTATACTGCAACACACACACGCACTGAGCATTGCACATCGCCATCCTCCCGTAATACAGGCAAGAGACTAATATGCACCATCTCGCCCGCTGGGGATCGCACGTAATCGTCTTCATCAATTAATACTACTATACAACTAATATTGTAGCCACACGTGCCTACAACCAAGAAAACAAAAAAAATCACCCTGCAGAGACAGATCACTAGGCTATCGCTGCTGGCGATCACGCCTCATATTAATTAAAATGCAGCACACTCTCGAGCTGTGCATATCCCATCGCCGTCTTCTACAAATACTGCTATCCAGATAACATACGAATTTTCGTGCGCTGTGCACTGCGCATAGTCGTCATCAACAACTAATACTACTATCCAACAAATATTGACGCCAGCCATGCCGGCCACACAACGGAGACAAACATTGACCTTATAGGGCCTGAGAGACTACAAATCTGTTCTCAAATTTTGCGTTAGGGAGTATCGTAAGCATCCACACAATTTTGTACTTTAAAATTTTCGTCCATTTCTATGCGTTCGAATTCTAGGCGATGGAGCGAAAAATGCTTGGCATACATTTTAGAATGCTACTTCCGAGAAACAGAACGAGATGTTCGCAAGGACTGGCGGAATTTTTTTTATTCATTTCAAATATTTCTTGCTTGGAGAGTGCTACGCAGTAGCGTGCACAATGCTGTCTGCTGCCCGACATCACCGACCATACCAAAAAAAAATGGGTTTAACGCCCACGCTGCTTTGCTACACTATTCGCTTTAAACATCGCGTGAAAAAGATTTGAAGACAGCACCTCCGATCTCGACGTTTATATTTGAACTCTTAGGATAAATTTTCTCTCAAACCAAACTGACGACAAAGATTAAACATTATTTTCTTGTAACAGTCACGAGTATCGCTAATCCATAGCCAAAGCATTGAACGACCTTCATGCATTGGTAATTGCCCTTTGAGGCGTCATACGTGAAACTCTTTTAGACATCCCTAACCAAAAAGGTCATGATCGTCACTGAATACATCAATAGCATTTGTGTCATATTTTTAAAAATCGACAAGAAATAGGCACCGAAATAACCGCCATCTCAAATCAGGTGGCGCTAGCTTGTGCGCACTTTTCAAAACTGCATTTCGGGCCCGAATATTCTATAAGTGCAGTTCACAATAATAGGATAGTAGGCTCAGCAGAAGACCGATACAAATATGGAGGTTCCGCAAGCCATTAGTGTTCAGTTATTTATCACTAATTCTATAGCAGCATTTTCTCATTATCTAAATCATACGCGTTTTAATGCTTCTGTTAAAATCCGGCCTAGGTTTGCATTAGCGGCAACAGTCGTTTGTAAACCGCGCCATTTTTTTTTGATTCACATAGAATTTTCGTTTTGATCAAATAGAGAGGCATCTCCTTTAAACACATCAGCAGCATCTATGACTACACAGACACGAAATTTGGCAAATCTTATAACTTTCGCTGGAAAAAAAATGTTTACACGCAGTTTATTCAGCATCATTTTATTCTTTGCACGTTTTTGTAGTTCTAGTTCACGATATAGGGTTCAAAAACTTAACTTGAAAACACTTTACGACATGCTTAAATATTATGTCACATTAGAATGTGGCATAAGATTATGCTCAGAATGAAATGCGGCAAAAGCAAAAACCACTCGCCATGTTGCGCCCCGTATTGCTCAGACGTAGCGCTGAATGTTTGTGAGATGAGGTCGTGATTTGAGTTTTGACACTATAGTGAAATGATAGTTATGATTTCACGCCATACTACAGCTAAAATTAATTTGCATTGAGAACTCGCGGTCACGTGACAATGCACAGAACTCGCGTCACCTGTGCCGGCAGTCGCTGGAGCGAGTCATGGAGTATGGAAAAAATGGAGGCCCTGCCAGCTGCTAGTCGCAAGAGACAATGCTTCTGGGAAATTAGAGCCAGCTATGCTTATAAACCAGGATATCACGAGCACCTAGCTCAGTGGCATTTAGCGTATAGAGCATCAGATTCTCGGAGTGTATTGCGCACTGCTGACCGCTCTACACAACCGGAACTAGAACGCACGTTTTCATACACAATTTATGCTTGTTTTGCACGACTAATTCTCAACTGCCTAATCCCAGAACCATAAATGATTTCCTGAAGTTTTTTACAGCTTTACTCATCGAGGGAAAACGACACACTAGCGATGCTAATCCACAAATAACGAGACATATCAAACGTGTTAAGTGTGCGGTTTCTCGTGTGGGTCACTGAATCTTCGTCTGATACACTGAATCTTGAGTACGCCTGGGCATCTAGTCATCACTGGTCTGTGAAGGAAATGTGGTTGAAAAATTCAAAATTACAGTTTGCTTAGGCTATGCGAAACGCTGTGCCAGTTCTGACGTGTCGCAACTCAAAAACAACGACATGTAGCAGATGACCCTGCGGGGAAGAGATGTTTTGGCAGCGACCTTGTTTCAGTACCTATGCATAGGGAAGTATCGTTCTCCTGCCGATGACGGGTGGTTCATTTGGCTTTACCTGAAAACTATTTACGGAGGATGTTCTGTATTCGCCAGTTAAAAAACTCAGGACAGAGTTTATGCAGGATGAAGCCTTTTAAGGTATGATGGCCTCGTAGACCTCTTCACTACGTATCTGTCGTAAATCGAAAAGCGTTCTCCTGAGCGATAGATGTGCAATCGGCACATCCTATCGGGCTCCTAGCGTTTGATTTCTTGACCAGAGACTCCGCTTTGTAAGGAAATTGCGACGCTTCCCGAGATTCCATTTGCCTGTTCACAATTGCGTTTAAAAGTTTTATGTTTCAGGATATTCACGAATTGTTCACCAAGATTGCTTTACTGAAGGCAAGGCTATGGGCACCATAGGCCCTAATTATGTGTTACGTCAGTGTAGTTCCTCAGCAGTCCTCTACGGTTCCATTGAACCGTAATAGTCACGTTTATGCTTCTGGGTGCCAATTAAAGGGGATTTACTTATGTTCTGGGCCCGTTATAAGGGCTCTCTCTCTTTTTCGCTCAAGAGACCTGTTCCACCTCTGCAAAACGGACGGGCTCCGAGTTACATCGATCACCTCGCCAGAGGTGCGGGAAAGACCAGGGAGAAGCCGCAGGTGTGTGGGTTTCAGGCCACCCCCGACGGGGAGAAGTCCTGCGGGATGCCGACCCATGGACCGGCACTCCCTGTTTTGGCGATGGCAGGGAAGCCTTCGCTGTCCCTGCATGGGGAGTGGATGGTCCTGCCATCGGTTAAAGTATCCTCGGAAAGTTCCGGAGTGCTATGTGGTGCACTACATCAGCGAAGTTGAACTTTGGTGAGAAGAAGATTGTGTTCGTAAGCGTTAATAGCCTCTTCGCTTCTTGAAATGACAAGTTTTCCTTGGTCTTTATGGCGAATATTTATTTTTTCTTCTTCCGGGACGAACAAGCCTAAGAGTATGCTGCGTGGTCTCCGCAGTTAGCGCAGCGTAGGGCTGCGTCACATACTTCCGATTGGTGGTTCTTCGAAGCGCATCTCGCGCAAGTTTTGCGGTCGCTGCAACTGCGTGAGCCATGGCCAAACCACTGACAATTGAAATATATTCGGGAGTTAGGGGTGTAGTGCTTGACATTTAGTTTAAGGTATCCAACTTCGATGATTTCTGGTAACGCGCTTGTGTTGAATGTATGGACCAAGTGTTTACTATCTATGCCTTTGTTCTTCGGATTCTGATTGCGTACACATATGTGACATTTTGGTCGCACAGCCCTTCCGGCATTTCTTTCTCGGTGATATGTAGAAAATCATTTTGTGAGATGACGCCACAAACAGTGTTGAGGTATTGGTGTGCTGCGATGGTGAGAGGGATGTTCGAAATAGATGCTGTGTTTGCGAGTTTGGAGGTTTGCACATTGTCTCATAGTTTCAGCAAGAAATCGCCGCTGGCCATTTCCTACACTTTGTAAAAAAGGGTACAATGCCTCTGTTAAGCATTTACATGCAAGGAATAGAGATAGGACTTCGCTATAGATGACTTAAAGTTTCGCGAATAATGCTTTCTTTCTTGGAAAGATTCTGCTGCACCGTTCAGCACTTTTTCCATGGTACGATCATGTTGGGAATGGGGGCAGCCATAGAGAATATATGATATTCTGCGACGGTGCCAACCACCCACCATGGCACCCAGAAAGAAAATGGGACAGGAACTTGCAAGCAAGCCCTGCCCAAGCCAGCTGCACACTTTAACTATAACCAAATGTGACGCAACTCAGGGTAGGTCACACATGGTTAACCTTTGCTGCGAGCAAAAATGGGACAATCCAAAAAGTGAATAGGAGACAGGAGAGTTGTGAGAAAGAAAACTAATTGAAAGATCTAGGGGCCGATTTCCAAAGGCCGGGTCAAGCCAGAGCAGACGTCTACATGAAGCTGGGGCCAAAGTGGTGTGTTGCCTCCGCTGAGGGCCCTCAAAGGTCCAAACGCTCGGCATCGCCTCAACCACCAGGAACCCTTTTCCCTGGACACGGCGATGCCACGCACGGTTAAGCGCTGGTGCTGGGGTCCGGGGTGACGCACTGCTCGCCATCATCCCCCGGTGGGGATGTCCCTGAGGATGCTCAATAGCCCATGGTGTCGCGACTCAGCAAAGTCTACAGGCTGCAGGCGCTATCCTGCGGAGGAGTAGAGAGATTGTACCACAAAGAGCATGTTTTCTTGAATAAACTGCCCCGTAGTGGATCGAGTTTTTTAGAGGTTCGTCCGTATTACGCCGCTAACGAGCTAAATTCACTAATGGCCTGTAAAAATGGCACAGCGTGGTGATGCGTCCTCTTTTCAGGTTTATAGCCAGTTAATAAAGGACGCCTTTTAAATTTTTTGAACTGAAGAAAACGTCCATCATTGAAGGTCCGCAGCAGGAGGAAACGCGGAGCTTCTTTCCGCGAAAATGTTAAGGAGAGCGCCTGAGCAGTGTCGGAAACCAGGTGAAAAACGAACAACAGCCCTCATGGCGTTTCTTTCAGACAAAACAAATTTTGTAACCACTGAAAAATTTGGCACTAAAACCTTTTATATGCATAAAACATTTCATATATTAGTTAGCTGTTAGGCGTTTTTGTAATTAAATTTCTTTTAAAGGTTTTCGAGTTGTGCAATTTCCACATGGTTCTTGCGTCGTGAACTCTTCTATTTTTTTGCATTCCACCAAGCAGTAATCATAAACGTAACATTTCATTAAGCTAAAAAAACCTTCAGTTTTTTTCTAGCTGTGCAAGGGTCGACAAAAATAATTTGTTTGAACTTCTATATAACTTGAAAAATGCACTTCGTCAGGCAAGAATTTCGGCTCGAGGGTTGGTCCTGGAAGAATAGGGTGAACACGTGCGCAGGAAGTAAAAATATGTCGTGAAGGCCTAAGTATGGTCTATTAGTAATTGATATGGGTGGGTGTTAATATCATCATACAGCCCTTTTTTTGCTTTTGCTGACCTTTGTGATGCCATATGATTATTTTTTTACTAACTGCTGAAATCAATCGCACTTCCGTGAGTGGCTGAAATATACATTTGCTGATTAATTATTCGAGAGAAGGGATTAAAAGATTAAAGCAGTAATGTTAATTCCATCCCATTTAAACTTTTTGTCCCCGCTCTCACATTACCTACAGTAAGCTTAAAGAAATTCAAGGGCGGCAGGCAAAATGTTTAGGAACTATTGGAATAGCGTCTAGATTTCCTCTTCTAGAAATATCTCCTGAGACACCGGCAAAAAATAAGGAAAGATTAAGGGTGGATGATTACATTAAACATTTACTGTTTATTTTCCTCAATTGTCGCAACATCAGCGGCGTGTTATATTACGCTTTCCTCGTTAAACCTGATGATGCTCGTGTTTTCTTCTTCCAAGATGGAACCATTGAGGTTATGCAATCAACTCGTTTTCAAACCGCATTGAGGTAAATAGCCTTAATGCATTGGCGTTGAAATGCTGCTCTAAGACTTCAGGTAATATGACCAAAATATGTTTAAGTGAAACATTCCTTTGAAAAATTTCGTTTTTTTTTTCCTCCGTAGACTACCGGTGCTAGGTGAAGGCTAACCAACTTCTCAGCTCTCGAGCACGTGGGTGGCTGAAGAAAAAAATCAACTCTGAAAAACTGCTCGTAAACTTCTCTCGTGCGTATAAAATTCTTTTTACTTGCCCTTACCGATTACGTTAGATTGATAGCCGGTTTTCTTAAACTAATCTCTTCCTAGCGCCCTCCAAGTGCGCACTATCTCCTATCAACATCGCATACTTTGGCACATGCTCTGGCATCAGATGTAAAGGTGCTGACCTTATCCAGCGGTTAGCAAACTGTTTTTTCAGCTATCTGCTGTCGACATAAAATCGACATCGAAGTTTCAAAAAGCGCTCCATCACTATGTTTATACCCTTAAAAAAGAGAGGACGAAACTCGAAAAACAAAGTGATTGCTCAAGGCGGATGCAGCTGCTTTTTCTAAGGCTGATTTTCTAAAGACAGCACTTCATTTGGCACTTTCTTTTTGCACGCCATGTAGATTTTCAGGTCAGGCGCCGTACATGCGCTTCCAGAGGCGACGTACATGGGTGTGCCGTAATAATTTCGAACGCATAGAGGTTCTGCATCTCTTTCTATCGCCACCAGACTGTTGGTTTTGGCGGTTTATGGTGTTTATGGGGGTTTAACATCCCAAAGCGACTGTGGCTATGAGAGACGCCGTAGTGAAGGGCTCAGAAAATTTCGACCACTTGGGGTTCTTTAACGTGAACTGACGTCGGACAGTACACGGGACCCTAGAATGTCACCTCCACCGAAATTAGAATGCCGCGCACCTCTTCAAAACGCAAGAGCAGTGGCCTGGTACTTTGCGGATTGTTGTTAAAGAACATTCTGGATGGGCACTTAGTGACGATTTGGTGACAGATGTGTTTAGGTAGTGAACTGATTTTAAGGATGCATGAACACATGAGCCTCGTTCTTCTGTCTGTAAGCGATGGTTCGTTCGTTTCTACATACAGACTGCTTAAGGGCGACGTCCTGTATGCACCAGTGGAAACACGCAAGCCTAAATTATGGATCGGAGCCAGCCGTTTAAGATACGATGGTCTCGCTGAGCCATACACTATACATCCATAATCTAAGATAGAGCGTATTACAGAGCGATAAATTTGTAGAAGGCATGTCCTACAGGAACCCCAGTGTTTTCGGGAAAGTAGTTAGATTATGCACAGGGATTGAGAGGCTTTCTTTCTTAACGCATTAATGTGAGGCAGGAAAGTACGCTTTCTATCAAAAGTCATACCTAGAAATTTATATTCATTTTTTGCGGATAACTATTTCGTTAAGGTGGAGGGTAGGATCTGTATGTGTGTCTCGTTTTAATGAGAACAAAATTTCCACTCATATCTGCGAGAAAAACCAGAAACCATTTTTATCCGCCCATACTGCCAGTTTTCTTATTGTCAATCGTATTTGTCTTTCACATGTTGATACATTGGAGGATGTACAAGATATTTGAAGGTCGTATACATAGACTGAGTACATAACGGACCTTCGGATTATTTTAATAAGAGAGTTCATTTTTACATCAAAGAGGGTACTGCTGAAAATACACCCTTGAGGTACTCCATTTTCTTGAATAAAATTCCTCGAAAGGGTTGAGCCTGGGCGGACAATAAATGAACGGTTAGCTAAAAAATATTTAAAGGAGTTCAGCATTCTGCCACGGATTCCGAGCTCAGCTAAGTCCTGAAGAATACCGAACCTCCAGGTCGTATCGCATGCTTTTTCTAAATCGAAGAAGACAGCAAGACAGTGTTTTTTGTGGATAATAGCTTCTGTGACAGTATTTTCGACACGGACTAGGTGTTCTTTTGTGGAACATCTCTTTTTAAAACCACATTGATGGATATCAAAAAGTTCGCAGGATTGCAGGACAAAAGTTAATCTTATATTCAGGAAACTTTCAAAGGATTTGGCGAGGCAACTGGTAAGGGCTATTGGTCTCTAACTGCTTGGAGAGGTTGGGGGTTTACTCGGATTCAGAAGCGGTACAATAATTGCTTCTGTCCAGGCTTCAGGTATTTTCCCTGATATCCAAACTGTGTTACAGCATCATAAAAGTGCTTCTACGGCAAACTGAGAAAGATGGGCAAGCGTTACATAGTGTATTTGGTCGGGTCCTGGAGCAGTTTTTTTTTCGGCAGACAGCGCTCTGTTTATTTCTTGGGGAGTAATAAAAAAAAAATTGTTGTATTGTTTTTTCCACTCCCACTAATTAGAAGTCTTTGTTTTCCGGCTATAATTTTGTGTTTTATAAATGACTGCGTATATTGCGATGAACTGGACACTGCACGTAAGCGTTCGCAAAAAATGTCTGCCTATTTCTTCATGCTTGTTTTTGTGCCAGGTGTTGTCAGAAGAGAAATTGTGAACGGTGAGAAGTTGTCGTTTAACTTTCTGACTCTCTCCTACAATTTTTAGTTGTGATTTGAGTGTTTATAGATGAAACATAACACTGCCAAGAAGCTTTCTCTGGAATCCGACAGATGTACCCAGCTTTAGTTCTGGCCTTTTTAAAATATACGAGATTTTCATGTGTCGGATACCTGCGAAATTTACCCCGAGCTCTATTTTGTTGTTTTCTTTTTGCTTCCTTGCAGTCTTTTGTCCACCACACTTTTTGGTTTCGCCGCACTACTCCAGAGGAGTGCGGAATAGCTAATTCTGCAGAAGTTAAGATACAATTGGTGAACTTTTCGTTTATCTGATTAATGCTCAGGTTTTGCAAATCAATATTTTGTAAAGTGACTTTTGTTCTAAAAAGTTCCCAGTCTGCTAGATGCAGCTTCCAGCATCGCGGTTTTGTGGGGATTATTTCCGGTGGAGAAGTTAAACTGATTAGTATACGGAGGTGATCGCTACAATATGGGTTGTCAATGACATCCCATTTAAAATCGTTAAGAACAGAAGGTGAATAAACGACAAATTTAAACAGGTACTTTTCCCCGAGGCAGGGGAGCAGTATGTGGCCTTTTCCGTACTTAAGAGACATAAGTTATTTGTGAGGATAAAATCTTCAATTATTCGGCCCCTAGAGTCACAGCGCTCGCTTCCCCAAAAAGGGGAGTGAACGTTAAAATCCCCAACTACTAAATATGGTTATGGAAGCTCATGAATGAGCTCTTGTAGATCATGAACCATTAACCTAAAATGGGGAGGGAATATGTACAGAACATATAGTAATTGTTTTACAGCTGATGATGCTGACTGCAACGGCTTCAAGTTCTGTTTTGATTTTGACTTCTGGAGCAGGGACGCCGTTTCGAACGACAATCGCGACGCCTCCTGAGAGTTTATTTGCCTGCTCACGATCACGTCTAAAAGTTTTGTAATGTTTCAGTATATTCATATGTTGTGCACCTAGATTGGTTTCCTGAAGACATAAGGCTACGGGCATTATTGACCCTAAAATATCTGTTATGTCACTGTAATTTCTCAACAGGCTTCTACAGTTCCACAGAACTAAAAAGCCATGTTTGTGTTTTGGGGTGGGAACGTTATGTGTTTTACTTATGCTCTGGACCCGTTATGAGGAGTCTGTCTTTTTTTCGCTGCAGAAAGCTGTTCCGCCGCTGTAAAGCAGACGGAGTGGGAGTTGTATCCATCATCTCGACAGAGATGCTGGAGGACCGCGGAAGGGCCTCGGTTGTGTTAGTCTCAGGTCTCTCCCGATGGGGGGATGTCCTGCGAGATGCCGACCCATGGACCGGCGCTCCATGCTTTGAGGGTGGCAGAGCAGCCTTCGCTGTCCCTTCCTGGGGCGTGGATGACCCTGCCATCGGCTCGGTGGAAGCGCCCTCGGCAGGTGCAGGAGTGCTGTGAGGTGCTACGCCCCTGCGCGCCACATCAGCGAAGTTGGGTTTCGCTGTGAAGACGAATGTATTGGTGAGGGCAATCGCCTCCTACCTTCTTTAAATGAAATATATTCTTTGGTCTTTATGATGATTATTCCTTTTCATTTTTCCAAGACGGGCACGCCCTGGAGTACGCAGCGTAGTGCTGCGTCACAATCCTCAGAAGGGAGGTCCTTCGATGCGCCTTTCGCACAAGTTTTTCGGCCGCGGCAACTTTGCGAGCCGTGGCCAAACTTCTGACAATTGAAGCATCGGCGGATATTTGGTATGTAGTGTCTGACATTGATTTTCACGTATCCAACTTCGATAGTTTCGGACAAGGTGCTGGTGTTAAATGTATGAACCATGTGTTTAGTATCTAATCCTTTGTTGTGCTTGCGGATTATGATTCTGTGAACGTCAATTACATTTTGGTCAGATAGTCCTTGAAGCATTCCGGCATCTGTTAGATGGATAAAAACAGTTTCAGAGATTACGCCTCGGACTGTGTTGAGAGATCGGTGGGGGGTCACGGAGACAGGTATGTCCCCTATAGACACAATGTTTGAGGGTTTGGAACACTGGATGCTGTCACGCAATTCAAGCAGTAAGTCACCGCTGGCCATTTTTAGGACCTCGTAGCCGGACCACAAGGTACCGGTTAAGCATTTGGAAACAAGAAATGAGGATATATACAAGCTTGCTTTTCTGCACATTGACTGTGTATGACATACAACTTAGAGAATGTAGGATTCTTTTTTGAGAAAAAACTTCTGCCTCGTATCACCCTCTTTTCAGAGAGCGATCAGGTTTTGAAAGTGGAGGAGCTATAAAAAATTAAGTTTTTCGGTCATTGTGCCAGCCACCCACCGTGGTGCCCAACTAGGGGACGGGACAGGAACTTGCAAGGAAGGCCTGCGAACGAAAGCTGTACACCTTAACTACAACCAAATATGACGCAACTCAGGGTCGTTGGCCGCACAAGGTTAACCCTCGCCGCCAGGAAAAAAAGAAAAACTGAAGAAGTGAGTAGCAGACAGGATAGTTGTTAAAAAGGTGTAGGAAAGTGAAAGATGGAGGGGAGGACAGGAATAGGCGACTGCCGATTTCCTCCGGTAGAGTCAGACCGGAGTTGACGTCTACAGGAAACTGGGGCCAAAGTGGTGTGTTGCCTCCGCCGAGGGGCCTTAAAGGTTCAAACGCTCGGCATCGGCTCAACCACCACGATCTCCTTTTCACCGGACACGGCGATGCCACGCACGGCTACGCGGGGGTGCTCGGGTCCGGGGTGATGAACTGTTCACCATTATCCCTCTGCGGGGATGTCCCTGCGGATGCTCAGGAACCCGTGGTCTCGCCACTCACCAACGTCTGCAAGGTGGAGATGCCCCCCTACCGGGCTCTAACTACCTGAAAGTGCACCGAAGCATTGCTTCATTGAGACAGCAACTATAGCACAGCATCCTTTTGTTGCCAGGACAATGAGCAGCTCGATCGCCTGAAGGCTGGGGTGGCACAAGCTATGTGGCGTGTCACGTGACGAGGATTGTGAATGCAAGGTCGTAGTAGCTGTTACTTGAAATTTTAATATATGCTGTGAAATAACAAATATCCGCTCGGAGCAACACTAATCGGCAATATAACAGAGAATTGCAGTGTAGCGCGTAGTTCCACCGTTCCAGTGCAGTATAGCGCGTATTTATACGAGTGCGCATAATCGCATTAATCCCGACACAGCAGGCGTGAGCGCAGCACTCCAAGAATCACAATAGCCGACACCTAAAGTCATCTAGCCGCCTTAGAGCGATCTGCACAGGCGCAATGACGCCGCGTGATATCGGTGGCGGCATGCACTCTGCTAAGTGCCTATTATCCGGTTCGTGCCGGTTGGTCATGGTTTTACCTTCCATAATAACTTATGAAGACATGGTAATGGGTACCGCACGGTACACGCGTTCTATAATGAATGTGTGCTATTTTTACGGCGATGTTGGATCTTTGAAGACAAATTTCGAGTTCTTTGCAACAAGCCTAGATAAAAGAGCGTGCGGTAATTTAAATCTTCATGCAGATGCCAGCATACGTGTATTGCTCGGACTATCCTAGATGTCGCAATTAGGAACAGCTATCAGTCCGTCTCCGTCTATGAGAAAACTGATATTTGAGATATTTCCGTCAAAGGCGTTTGCACAGTTTTCAGTAGGTTTAGCGTCATACTGACACAAGCTGCATACCTTATTCCAGGTATCTTTTATCCCGCGCGACTGATTTCCATGGGAGCAAGACATCCATCCGCAAATATTCGCTTATAGCAATATTGCCACGAACATTATTATTATTATTATTATTATGGCAGCTATGCAACGATGCCAGTCGAAGCAGAAGTGCCATGTGGAGCTTCTTTCTTACAGGACTCACACTACTGGCCGAAAAACTTGATATCGATTCAATAAAGGCTTTCGTTGACATTTATTCCTGTCTTTATTTGATTACTTTGGCTTTGACAACGGATGCGC